>NC_138770.1:118187295-118327295 GCF_965119305.1 Pelophylax lessonae | reverse complement strand
ATCAGTTCCAACGGTGATTTTTAGCTTTCCCAGAGGAACATTAGATAGGAGCTATGCCATGCGGAACCAATATACTATAAGTATGCAATACAGATAACTCCTGGCGTGCATCTATAGATATATCTAATAGCAAACTATTTATTTATTTATTTTACATTTTGGAATACAGCGAATGATTAAGCAGCCACTTTTTTTTTTCCATCTGTATCCAATTAATGATTGTAGACACAACAGGAAGAGGAAATCTGTGAATTACATTTTATTCCCCTACTTCTTTGTTGGGAAAAACTCAACATTTTAAAGTGGAGCTCCACCCAAAAGGAGAAATCTCTTCTTTAACCTCCCTGGCGGTATGATTCTTTCCGATTTTAGGTGCTGAAAGCGGTACCATTATTTTGCATGTAATTCTTAAGAATGAGCAGCCCAAACCAACTATTTACAAATGATTTTTTTTATTTATATATATATATATATATATATATATATATATATATATATATATATATATATATACAGTATATACATAAAAAGTACAGTAAAACTGCAGGAAAGGGCACTAGGGGGCAAACTAATGTGAATTTATTTTATTTTGCAATGTATCCGTGTGTTTGGTGTGTTTTACCGTTTGAATTTGCCGCCGGTTCCACCCCCCCTGCGAGCGCCACGTCGCAGGAGACGGAAGCCGGGGCACAGAGCATCGGTAGGAAGATCCGCCGCCGCACACTGCCGGGATACATCGCTGGGGACAAGGTGAGTGAGTACCCTCTCTTACAGGATCCAGCGATCTTCCTAGCGGTACCCCGAGTGTGGCTCGGGGTTACCGCTTTTGGCACTGAAATTTAACCCTGAACCACAGTCGGGAATACCGCTAGGAAGGTTAAAGAGGAAGTAAACCCTGTAGAAAAAAATGAGAGAAAAAATAAAACCTGTAAGACAAAGGCATAATGAGCTTGTATGCATTGCATACTAGCTCATTATGAAATACTTACCTTTGAAGGAAGCCCCCGCAGTGCCACCCGCACAGCGACAGGACGGCCATCCTGCTTCCTGGCTCGTGTCTTCCGGTCATCTGATTGGCCGGGGGTGCGATTATATCACTCCCGTGCATGCGTGCAGGAGCCGCCATTCACGGCACAGGACTCTGAAGGAACGGCACGGGTGTCCGTTCCTTCAGAGTGCATGCGCCGATGATGTCATCAGCTGCTTTAAAAATGTAAATATCTCCTAAACGGTGCATGCCCTGCTCCTCTTGAAGTTTTGGCATTTTTGAGGAGTGGGGGGGGGGAGCGGATACCCAATTTTGACAGGTTTAGGCAATCAGAGCAGAAGTTCTCTTCCCACCCTCCCCCCCTGCAGTCTTTTGGGACACGTGACAGTCCCCAAAATATTGCATCGACCATTCAGGATGCGCAGCGCTGCTTGTGCATGCAGAGTGGGCACCCAGCTGTTTTGGGCCATGTAAAGTAGTCCTCACATTTTCTACTCCGCTATGGTACAGATGGGGGGTAGTCTTATACAGCGAGTATAGCCCAAAACCTATGTTTCAACTTCAAAATTAGGGGGTTGTCTTATACGCCCAGTCATCTTATACACAAGCAAATACGGTACTTACTTTTGTTGCCAGAGGTTTAGACATTAATGGCTGTGTCTTAAGTTTTTTTGAGGGGACAGCAAATTTACACTGTAATACAAGCTGTACACTCACTACTTTACATTGTAGCAAAGTGTCATTTCTTCAGTGTTGTCACATGAAAAGATAGAATAAAATATTTACAAAAATGTGAGGGGTGTACTCACTTTTGTGATATACTGTAAAATAATAAAGCCAATAAAGGGACTGGAAGACCTCAGTTATGGGGAAAGACTCCAAGCATTAAAGTTATTCTCTCTGGAGAGGAGACGCTTGAGAGGGGATATGATAGCGATATACAAATACCTTACTGGTGACCCTAACATAGGGAAAAAAACTTTTCAGTGAAAGGGAGTTTATAAAGACAAATGGCCATTCACTGAAATTGGAAGAGAAGCGATTTAACCTTAAACTTTGTAGAGGGTTCTTTATTGTAAGGATGTGGAATTCTCTTCCACAAGCAGTGGTATCAACAAGGAGTGTTTAAATCATGGGTGCTCAACCTGTGGCCCTTCAGCTGTTGCGGAACTACAAGTCCCATGAGGCATTGCAAGGCTGACTGTTGGAAGCATGACACCCAAAGGCAGAGGCATGATGGGACTTGAAGTTCCACAACAGCTGGAGGGCCACAGGTTGAGCACCCATGGTTTAAATAGATGGGCATCTTAACAATCACAACATACAGGAATATGCATTTTACTATTGTCATAAACACATGTACACACACACACACCACAGGTTAATCTGGATGGAATGGTGTCTTTTTTTATACCTTACTGACTATGTAACTATGTGATCATGTCTATCTAAGTGAATACACACCTCTGTGCCTAAATGTGAGCACTCCCAAACAGCAAACCAAATAATGTATGTTACATGTGTGTAAATAGGTGCTTACAAGTTGGGTCATTGCCATATAGAGAGTCTGGGCTGCCCAGGTGGGGAAGGGTTAATAGTGGGTCTGTCAGTTTCCCGGGCTTTTTGGGTTCTGCTCTTCAGCCTGTTCAGCATAAAAATTAGGGGGAAGGGCCAGGCTCGAGGAGAGAGAGGGACCGAATGGGTAAGGAGAAGAGGGTTCAACAAGGAAGATGTAACAAACAATAACCACCTACCTAAGGGAACCTACCTGCTAAGGACTTTGCAATGCATGGACTTCTACTTGCAAAGCTATGCCTAAACAGCCTAAGAATAGCTAGTTAGGGGCTTAAATGTTCATAGACTGTTCATTAACTGTTTCTGTTCCTGGTCTGAAGTTGTAAAAAGGTGCATGGTGGAACATGGTGTATCAGAAGAAAAGGGCCTGAAAAGTACACACAAAGTAAGCAGAGGAAGGCCGCCACAATGGGTTAATTTGGCAGGAGGGTTGGAGAAGGAGAGTAGCTGACACAGGTAAGCATGGACTGGTGGGAATTAATAGGAGCCAGACAGCAAGGAGCACTGCAATAGAGAACATATCAAGTCAGTTCTGCTCCCTGAGAAGCAACATTGCATTTACACACAGAGAGCACTACAATGGCATACAGTACACTGTCAACAGCAGAGGAGTTGCTCGCATACATCATTATTACCAATTATTGATTATACTATTTATGGTTTACCTATTGTACCATGATTCTTTTGTATAGAACATCTCATACCTTTTGTTTGAGGGCAGAGTTCCACTTAATATCAGATGGCTGTGCATTTGGTTCATTTTATTTTTTAACATGAGGCTTGGCTAGTTACTCCTTGCCAACCTTCAATTAGATTTTTAGTCCATAATATTTTTTAAATACAACTTCTTTTAAACAGTAGCTTAGTTCAGTTTAGATCAGAGTTGCCAGGTTCTTTTCCCTGCTTCTCTATCTATCTTGATAGACATTTTTTTCAACAGTAAGCCCCGGTTCACACTTATGCGATGCGGGAAGGCTGCGAATCCGCAGCCTGTTCCCGCATCGCAAACGCACCCCCCGGCAGTTCACACTGCCATATGCGATACGCTGGGGGTGTCAATGTAATCTTAACGACACCCCCAGTTTGATCGCATATCGCAGTGCGATCTTGCAGTTCGCACAGGATCGGATCGCACAAGTGTGAACCGCTGTGCGATCCGATCCTGATGCGGCTGCAAAAAAGGGTCCTGTGCCTGTTTGCTGCGGGTGCGGTGCGAATTTAGCCATACAAAGTGTATGGCTAAACTCGCACCACACAGCCGATTGCATGTAATGAAGGAGCAGTGCGCTCCGACATTACATGCGAACCCGGCACTCGCACAAGTGTGAACCGGCTCTTAGAATTGCCGCTAAAATAGGCTTGAGGTTTGAGTATATATCTTGCCATTCTTAACCACTTTATCACTAGCCACTGTGCTGCTACTGCGGCACAGTGGCTCGTTATCGGCCAGCGACGTAGACATACGTCGCTGGACTCCTCCCCCTGTAGGCGGCGCTCGCGCGCCGCAGGAGGCGCGCTCCCGCTGTTTTCATTCACATCGGGAGTCGGGCCAGGGGAGGAGCGGCGGCGATCGCCGCTGCTCTGCCCCGATCGTCAGGGAATCCAGTTTGGAGATCCGCCCGCCAGTGTAAACAGAGCAGGCGGATCTCCTAAGTGACAGGGAGTGACAGATCGGAGTGTTCAGCATAGCTGAACATCCGATCTGTCCCTGGCTCACTCAGTCACCTCCCCCCACACACGTCAGTAAGCACCAGGCATACATTAACCCCTCCCTCTCCAATAAAATTAACCCCTTCCCTGCCAGTGTCATTTTTACAGTAACAGTGCATATTTATAGCACTGATTACTGCAGTAATGTCACTGGTACCCCCAAAAGTGTCAAAAATGTCAGTCAAGGGTCCGATCTGTCCGCCGCAATGTCGCAGTCCCGCAAAAAAAATCGCAGATCGCCGCCATTACTCGTTAAAAAAAAAACACCAAAAATGACAGAAATCTTTCCCTTAGTTATTAAACGCAATAACTTTTGCGCAAACCAATCAAAATACGCTTATTGTGATTTTTTTTACCAAACATGGGTAGCAGAAAACAAATTGGCCAAAAATTAAAAAAAAAATTGGTTTTTACATCTTTTTTAGCGGGAATTTCATAAAAAAAAATGTTAAAAATATTGTTATTTTTTCAAAATAAATGCTCTTTTTTTGTTTATAGCGCAAAAAGTAAAAATCGCACAGGTGATCAAATACCACCAAAATAAAGCTCTGTTTGTGGGAAAAAAAGGACGTAAATTTCGATTGGGTACGGCGTCGCATGACCGCGCAATTGTCAGTTAAAGTTTCACAGCGCTGAATCGCAAAAAGTGGCCCAGACGTAAGACAGCAAAATGCTCTAGTGGTAAAGTGGTTAAACTTACATTCAACATAGCCACGGACCTCAAGATGAGGCTTCGTTTTTTTAGCTCAATACACTTATCTGTTACGGATGGCCAATCCAATTCACATATCTAATGTGGCTGCTTAACTTAAATCTGCTTGGATATCTAATTCCAAATAGAGATCAGTTAGAGGCTTGGCCTCTCATCACATTATGGTGGTGTAATCTGAAACAAGGCTTGGCCATCTAATATATGGTAACGGCAGCCTTTTTGATTTTCAAACCGCAGCTTGGCCTCTCATCACATTATGATGGTGTAATCTAAAACCAGGCTTGGCCATATAATACATGGCAACGGTGGCCATTTTGGTTTTCAAACCGAGGCTTGACATACAGTGGTTTGGTCTTAGCTGTACTAATCTATTTTATATAAATGTGTGGTGACGAGTGTGGCCCCTATGACCCCGATGATGTGATTCTTCACGAAACGTGTTGGGTGGAGTCCATGCGCGCGACATTACCATGCCCGCCGACCCCATGAGGCTGTTGGCTTTAATCCTGGGACAGATATACATTGCATATATGCTAGTTTTTAACTGCCTCTATGTAAGTAGTTGGTATCTCTTAGCTTTAATAAATTGTATACAGTTTCACACTAACAGAGTTCTTTGATTCATCTTACATGCATGACTTGCAGGTGAACCATTGATTCGTCCTTATGTGAGTGTTCCCATTGGACACCAAACAAAAGCCACAGAGGTCTCCCGTTTCGCTGCAAAGGAAAGAGGATTGATGAGGATATTCTATCATACTATTCTCATGACTCTTATATTCTAAAATCCATTTTCGTTGGTAAGCGGACATCTCATATTATATGATGGAGGTGCACCTGGGTGTTTCACCTTTTTACAATATTCACTATCAACATGTTTCATGATTGGACTATATCACTTCTATATGGACTCTAATATTTATGGGACTTTATTTGTTTGTTATTTTAGCGCGTCAGTCCCCTGTTTTGTATATGCTGTTTACAATCTTATTTTTCATGTTTTTGCCAGTGGTTTTCTAATTTGGGTTTATCTGCGCAATAACTGAAATTGTTTCAACAGCAGATGAGTTCTTCAGTGTGCACAAGGGGGCAAACATTTTCTTAACCAGATGAAACTGTCTTTATTGAAGCTGTGTGCACCCCATAAGATACAGAAGCAGCAATTGATTCTGTAGCATATTTATTCATCAAACACTGGAGGCCGAAGCAGATGGGACAGAAACAGGCCGAAATTCCCCTTTACATTATACTCTGGAGTTATGTTTAAAAAATATAAAAATTTGTGTACAGCAGAATGCCATTCAACTTTTTGTCAGTCTATTTTTAAACAATCGCCATCTATCACCTGTTTCTGACATCCAGTCAGTTGGGTCCATTTATTTACCCTAGGATGTGCGCAATAACCAATTTTCTTTTTCATATTTAATGTAGTTGCATTAAAATAAATAATCTGAAATATGCCTACACACCATCATTCGTACATCAAGTTCAGCTATAGACAATGCATGTTCAGATCACTTGTAAAGAATGTAGCTACTCAGTGATTCTTATTTGGACAGAATGACATATGAAAAGACTTTTCAGACATTCATTTTAGCTTTCTCTCCCTTCCACAAAGCATAAATCAATATTTCTTTTGTAAAACTTACTTTTTATGAGCATGAATAAACATTTTGTACATTTTTCTTACCTTGAAAACATCAATGCAGTTGAAAAAAAAATTATATAGAACACAGCATAAAATATACAACAACCTCTTAGGATCAAGGCAATCGAACATACTTTGGAGAGACTTATTCCGGAAACAAAAAACACTTATGTAACAGACCTCCAGCCATACTGTTTCAGAATTTTCAATAGAGGGAATAGTTAGAACTTTTTTTTGTCAGTTTTTCATTTCTGTAGGTGTCTCCCAGGAAGGAAGGAGAAATTTCTCCAGCTGGGACATAAACAATAAACATGTATAAAACAAAATTAGGTGTGCAATCTGCACTCAGATACTACATAGGACTAAGCAGCTAGCAAAAAATAGAATTTTTGTAAAAACTTACTGTCCTCTGACAGTCGCCGCCGATCCATATAAGCCTTCACTATTGGGTAATGATAGCATTAAATCTAACCTAATACAAGTTGGTGAGGCCAACATAGAGTCAGTTTGGGTTACGTTGCAGTTTGCTAATCATGCAGTAACTCGTGTAGGTGTGATATATAGACCACCTGGTCAAGTTAAAGAACTAGATGATCTACTAGTTGAAGAAATAGCTAAAATGACAATGAAAGGAGAAGTTATCATTATGGGAGATTTCAATCTCCCAGATATAAACTGGAAAACCAAAAAAGCAAGTTCTACCAGGAGTACAGATATTCTAAATTCCCTACTGGGGTTGTCTCTGCAACAAGTGGTTGAGGAGCCAACCCGGAGGGAGGCCATTTTGGATTTGGTATTCACAAATGGGGATTCGGTATATGATGTCATTGTAGGTGAAACCTTGGGATCTAGTGATCACCAGTCAGTGTGGTTTAATATAAGAACTGTGAAAGAGTCACACCACACAAAAACAAAAGTTTTAGATTTTAGAAAAACAGACTTTTCAAAAATGAAATTAGTCATAAATGAGTCCTTATCAGACTGGAACGGACTACATGGAGTCCAGGAGAAATGGGACTACTTAAAAAGTGCATTATTGAAGGCAACAGAAAATTGCATTAGACTTGTCAGTAAAAGCAAAAAAAGGAAGAGACCACTGTGGTACTCAGCAGAAGTGGCCCAAATCATTAAAAATAAAAAGCTAGCATTTTGTAATTATAAAAAAACCCAGAGCAATGAAGATAAGGAAATCTACAAGATTAGGCAGAAAGAGGCCAAGCAAGTTATAAGAACTTCTAAAGCGCAGGCAGAAGAAAAACTAGCTCAGTCTATGAAAAAGGGGGATAAGACATTCTTCAGATATATAAATGAAAAAAGGAAATTAAAACAAGGAATAACTAAATTAAAAACAAAGGACGGAAGGTATGTAGAAGAGAATAAAGGGCTAGCCGACTGCCTTAATGAATACTTCTGTTCAGTTTTTACAGAAGAAAAAGAAGGAGAAGGACCTCCACTCGAAAGGATGACTAATGAATCATTTGATGCATGTGTCTTTACAGAGGAAGACGTTCTAAGATTGCTGTCAAAAGTGAAGACAAATAAGTCAGAGGGTCCTGATGAGATACACCCAAAATTATTAAAAGAGCTTAGTGGTGAGCTGGCAAAACCATTAACAGATTTATTTAACCAATCATTAGTAACAGGAGTCGTCCCGGAAGATTGGAAATTGGCAAATGTCGTTGTAATGTTCCGGTACCTTTGGTACCCTAAATTACTCTTTTCACAAGTGTATGCGCCCCACCATTCTCTTTTGGAAAGGTGCGCATACACCTTTAAGACTGAAGCTGTAATCACTCAGCAGCGCCGGACTAGATGGCTATTTAAATCGCCGGTTCTCACTCACATGTGTTCGTTCAAACACCCTTACCTGGATGCTAACTTGGCTTGAAGCTTTCGCGCTTGCAAGCATACCTCGCTGACGGAACCTCGCTGCGCTGATCCCTGCATCCCGCTTCCGGATCATCCGCTCCTCCTGAACCAACCTTCGGCTGCATTGCTATTAGTGCTAAGTACCCCGCAGGGGAACCCTCTATAAACTTATACTAAGCTTACACTATCTAGCTCTGCATAGTAAAGACTATTTATCACATCTGCATATCTAGATTGCTAGCTCTTAAGACTACTGCTACTTATTCCCGCACTGGGTTGATCTCTCTTGTATGTCCACCTGCTACTCTGTCATCTGCTACCATACATGATTGCTAAACCTACCTGCATCCATCTGCTACTGTCTTACCTTCAAGTGTCTGTCACCTACCACCTCCACTCAACCTGTCTCTTAAATCTTCATCACTGTGTTACTACATACATAAAGTCACTCTAGGAACCAGCTTGTTGAGTGTGTGTATTTACTAGCTGAATTAAGACCTTCCACACATGAGTCATTGAGGTTGGGAATGGTATCTCAGCATCTCTCTTACATGACTACTGAAGTGGAATATTTCTGCAGCTGAAAATCCACACCATACATGAAACGCAGGAGCGTTACAGATTGAACGAACCTACAAATGGATTCAGCAGAAATAACCACTCAGGTGACACAATTAAAACAGCAAGTAACTGCGTTAATACACGCACTTGCTGAATTAAAAGAAGACAATCAGGCTATGTCGCAGCAGGTAATTAGACTGACACAAATTACCTCTGCTCAGTCCCCTGAACCCAAGATAAATCCCCCTTTGGTATTTACAGGCGATCGCAAAAAATTTCGCGAATTTAAAAACGCATGTGAGTTACTTTTTTTGCTAAAACCTCGTACCTACCTTACTGATCACATTAAGGTTTGTACTATTATTTCTTACCTAACATGCGATCCTCGAGCCTGGGCAGACTCTCTTTTTGAGAAAAACGACCAGCTTCTCAACTCCAATGCCTTGTTCCTAGCAGAACTCACTAGCCTATATGATGACCCCAATAGGCAGAGTACTGCCGATCTTCAATTAAGATCCTTGAAACAAGGAAGGAGGCCTGTAGAAGACTTTGTCGCAGAATTCAAGAGATGGACCCTTGATTCAGAATGGAATGATGCATCTCTGAAAACCCAATTTAGGCTTGGCCTATCAGAAGCCATTAAGGACGAGCTCGCCCGAGCGGATCTACCAAAAACCCTGGATGCATTAATACAACTCAGTATTACCATAGATAGAAGACTACGAGAAAGAAAGGCTGAGAAAATGGGAATGCCATTATCCGTTTCCTCTCGGATTCCGGCCGTTAACCCCGTTCCTATGGAGGTAGGAACCATACGCCCACCGCTATCAACTATGGAAAAAGCCAAAAGACGATATGAAAATCTCTGCTTGTACTGTGCATCCCCGGATCACAAGATAAATGTCTGTCCCCTAGTCAACAAAAAGAAGGGTGAGTGTTCACATGTCCTCCTAGGGGGATTGACAACTTCATTCACTAACCCTTACATTTTTGTTTGTTTGACATTACAGTGGGACCAGAACAGGATTACTACTAAGGCCATGATTGACACAGGATCTTGTGGAAATTATATTGATATATGTTTTGCTGCTTCAAATAAAATTCCTATTATTTCTAAACTTAAACCTGTCTCAGTAAGTCTTATTACCGGTGTTCCGTTATCCTCTGGTCCGATCACCGATCAGACACAAGCACTTCTAGTCACTATTAACGAGTCTCATAGGGAGACTACTACCTTCGATTTAATACCTTCACCCCACTTTCCCATTGTGTTGGGACTTCCCTGGTTACACACACACCAACCAACCATAGATTGGAAGGAACGGTCCTTGGCCTTCCTCTCTTGCTATTGCCAGGATACGTGTAACCTCCCGTCTTTCGGGAAGATTCTGTCTATGGTGACAGATGAGATTGCACCACTATGTTATCAGGATCTTTCTGAGGTTTTTCTTGAGAAAAATGCTCAAGCATTACCTCCTCATCGAGACTATGATTGTAGCATTGATCTACTCCCAAATAGCAAATTGCCGTTCGGTCATGTTTATCCTCTTTCACAGGATGAACTTTCCCATCTCAAAACCTATTTGGATAAGAATTTGGAAAAAGGTTTTATTAGACCTTCCACTTCTTCCTCAGCCGCAGGACTCTTTTTTGTTCGCAATAAGGACTCAAGTCTCAGACCTATCATCGACTACAGGAAATTGAATGCTATCACAATAAAAGATCGCTATCCTCTACCGCTTATCCCTGAGCTCATTGAGCAGGTGCGTGGAGCTACTTATTTTTCAAAATTGGACCTGAAAGGAGCATACAATCTCATTCGAATCCGTGATGGACACGAGTGGAAGACTGCATTCAGAACCAGATACGGATTGTTCGAATATCTTGTGATGCCATTCGGGCTATGCAACGCCCCTGCAGTTTTCCAACGATTTATAAACAATATTTTTAAAGACTTACTAGATGTCTGTGTTGTGGTATATCTGGACGATATACTTATATATTCACGATCCCTGTCTGAACACATAAGACATGTAAGACTTGTACTATCGAGATTGCTTGCACATAACCTTTATGTGAAACTGAAGAAATGCTTGTTTCATAAAGACGAGGTACTCTTTCTAGGCTACATCATATCCAAAACAGGAATCGAGATGGACATGAGTAAAATATCCTGCATTCAGGATTGGCCTACACCAACCACACGCAAGGCGCTACAGCGATTCCTGGGATTTTCAAATTTCTACAGGAAGTTCATTAAAAACTTTTCTGCTATTGTGAGACCCCTCACACAGCTCACTAGCATAAAAAAACCATTCAAATGGTCAGAAGAAGCCAATAAAGCTTTTCACTTGTTAAAGACAAGGTTTACTTCCGCTCCCATATTACGCCATCCAGACCCATCCCTCCAATACATTCTGGAGGTAGATGCGTCAAACATGGCAGTAGGAGCAATACTCTCCCAACGACCAACCCACACTTCACCACTTCATCCAGTCGCCTTTTTTTCTAAATCCCTAAGCAGTCCCGAGATAAATTACCCCGTGGGTGAAAAGGAACTGCTTGCTATAAAATTGGCTCTGGAGAATTGGCGACATTTACTCGAAGGCACCCAATTACCAATAATTATATACACGGACCATAAAAACCTCCAATATCTTCAGACTAGCAAAACTCTCTCGCACCGACAGGTACGATGGTCACTATTCTTTCTAAGGTTTAACTTCCTAGTGACTTACACACCTGCAGATAAGAACAAAAAGGCGGATGCACTATCACGACTAACTGAAGAAAACTACTTTGAAATCCCTTCCGTTCCTATAATACCTCACAAACGCATTATTGGAGTTGTCCGTTCCTTGAAGGAAGAGGTTTTGCATGGTATAAGTTTGGATTCACCCCCACCACAACTAAATACTGATGCAGAAGGCTTCCTCTACTACAACGACAAACTTTACATACCACCTACCCTACGCACCAAGATCTTGGAATTATCTCATGATGTGCCTATGGCAGGACATATGGGTATGACAAAGACTCTTAATTTGATTTCCCGGTAATTCTGGTGGCCTGACATGAAAACTTCTATACAAAAATTCGTCTCTTCATGCAATGTCTGTGCCAGGTCCAAAATTGACACTACGAGACCATCCGGTCTACTATGCAGTCTACCAATACCCCAAACTCCATGGGAAGTTTTGTCCTTGGACTTCATCGTAGAATTGCCTCTTTCCAAAGGATTTAATACCATCTTGGTGTCAGTGGACCATCTGACAAAGATGGCACATTTCATTGCTATTCGCAGACTACCTTCGTCCAAACAAACGGCAGAACTCCTGATGAAACATGTCTTTAGATTACATGGTATCCCAAAAACTCTTCTGTCTGACCGTGGATCCCAATTTATTTCTAAGTTCTGGCAAGAACTATGTCACATACTACGGATCGAGCGGAAGCTCACTTCTCCTTACCATCCGCAGACCAACGGACAGACTGAAAGAGTCAACCAATGCATCGAGCAGTATTTACGTTGTTACACTTCTTACCAACAGGATGATTGGGTGGATCTTCTCCCTCTGGCAGAATTTGCCTACAACAACGCAACCCACAGTACAACCAAGCAGAGTCCGTTCTACTTGAACTATGGGTTTCATCCCTCTATTCTTCCACCACGCATCCTTCCTTCAAACAACCCAGTAGCCTCAGACTATCTTACCCAAATAAAGGATTCTCTGGGTTTATTAAATACTACCATTGCACGTGCTCACAGTCAACAAAAGAAGTACTATGATCTTCGCAGAAGACCTTCTCCACAGTACACTATCGGGGACCTCGTTTGGCTCTCAACAAAAAATTTAAGACTGAAGATCCCTAGCAAAAAGCTTGGACCTCTGTTCTTGGGACCTTTCCCAATCAAAAAACTTATTGGAAAAGCTGCAGTACAGCTTACATTGCCAATAGACCTAAAAATCCATCCCATTTTCCATGTGTCGCTACTGAAGCCCCATGTTCCGGACCAAGGAATAAGGCCTAATATTCCACCTCCGCCTCCTGTACAAGTTGAAGGTGGAGAAGAATACGAGATAAAAGAGATTCTGGATTCTCGTATCTACAGAAGAAGACTTCAGTACTTGGTTAGATGGAAGAACTATGGGCCCCAAGACGACACCTGGCTAAACACCTCTGAAATACATGCCCCTAGATTAATCCGCAATTTTCATGCGAGATACCCAGACAAACCAGCTCCAGAGGCCTTCAGGAGCCGGCCTTAAGGGGGGGTATTGTAATGTTCCGGTACCTTTGGTACCCTAAATTACTCTTTTCACAAGTGTATGCGCCCCACCATTCTCTTTTGGAAAGGTGCGCATACACCTTTAAGACTGAAGCTGTCATCACTCAGCGCCGGACTAGATGGCTATTTAAATCGCCGGTTCTCACTCACATGTGTTCGTTCAAACACCCTTACCAGGATGCTAACTTGGCTTGAAGCTTTCGTGCTTGCAAATCCCGCTTCCGGATCATCCGCTCCTCCTGAACCAACCTTCGGCTGTATTGCTATTAGTGCTAAGTACCCCGCAGGGGAACCCTCTATAAACTTATACTAAGCTTACACTATCTAGCTCTGCATAGTAAAGACTATTTATCACATCTGCATATCTAGATTGCTAGCTCTTAAGACTACTGCTACTTATTCCCGCACTGGGTTGATCTCTCTTGTATGTCCACCTGCTACTCTGTCATCTGCTACCATACATGATTGCTAAACCTACCTGCATCCATCTGCTACTGTCTTACCTTCAAGCGTCTGTCACCTACTACCTCCACTCAACCTGTCTCTTAAATCTTCATCACTGTGTTACTACATACATAAAGTCACTCTAGGAACCAGCTTGTTGAGTGTGTGTATTTACTAGCTGAATTAAGACCTTCCACACATGAGTCATTGAGGTTACATATTACATAGTTACATAGTTACATAGTAGGTGAGGTTGAATAAAGACAATAGTCCATCCAGTTCAACCTGTGTAGGTGTGTGTGGCTGTAATCATCTCACATACCCCTGAATGTTCTGATCCTTGAGATGTAAGTCTAAGAGTCTTTTGAAAGCCACCATACTACCCGCAGAAACCACCTCTTGTGGTAGAGAATTCCACAATCTTGTAGC
The DNA here is from genome assembly GCF_965119305.1 of Pelophylax lessonae. NCBI lineage: Eukaryota > Metazoa > Chordata > Amphibia > Anura > Ranidae > Pelophylax > Pelophylax lessonae. The sequence continues at coordinate 118,313,068 of NC_138770.1, read as the reverse complement.
CCTAACAGTAAAGAACCCCCCACGTTGCCTGAGGTTAAAACGCTTCTCCTCTAATCGCATTGTATGCCCTCGAGTCCTCATGCAATCCCTTCGAATGAACAGCTTTTTTTCTAAGCTGGGATCCCCATTAAGATATTTATAAATTGCTATCATGTCCCCCCTCAGACGTCTCTTCTCCAGGGAGAATAAATCGAGCGATTGTAGACGCTCTTCATAGTCAAGGTCCTCCAATCCCCTAATTAGTTTAGTTGCCCTTCTCTGGACTCTCTCCAGCTCCAACACATCCCTCCTGAGGACTGGCGACCAGAACTGGACAGAATACTCCAGATGCGGTCGGACCAGAGTTTTATAAAGTGGAAGGATTATAGTCTTATCTCTGGAATACATCCCTTTCTTTATGCATGCCAATATTCTGCTGGCTTTGGCAGCTGCCGCTTGACATTGCATGCTGTTGCCTAATCTATCATCAACCAAGACTCCCAGATCCTTCTCCATTTTTGATTAGCCCAAGGGATCCCCTCCTAACGTGTATTGTGCTTTTATGTTTTTAGTCCCCAAGTGCAAAACCTTACACTTCTCCACGTTAAACCTCATTTGCCATGTCCGTGCCCACTCTGTAATTTTGTCCAGGTCATTCTGTAGGATATCTGCTTCATGCTGTGCAGTTATTGCTCTGGCCAATTTTGTGTCATCTGCAAAAACTGATATCGAACTACTGATCCCGACCTCAATGTTGTTTATGAATAAATTGAACAAGGTTGGTCCCAGGACTGAGCCCTGGGGCACCCCGCTTACTACCTCAGACCAGTCTGAGTATGCGCTGTTTATTACCACTCTTTGGACACGCCCTTTAAGCCAATTCCGTATCCAAGAGCAAACCCTGCTGTCGATACCTGCAGATCTTATTTTATAAATTAAGCGCTTGTGGGGAACTGTATCAAACGCCTTAGCGAAATCCAAGTACACCACATCCACTGGTCTCCCCCTATCTAGCTCACAGCTCACCTCCTCGTAAAATGTTAATAGATTGGTTTGACAAGAACGCCCATTTGTAAACCCGTGCTGATTACTGCTGATGATGTTGTTGTCTTTAGCAAACTCTACGATATAGTCCCTTATCATCCCCTCCAGAAGTTTACATACTATTGATGTCAAACTGACAGGCCTATAATTTCCCGGGATATGCCTCTGGCCCTTTTTGAATATCGGAATCACGTTAGCTTTCTTCCAATCCCCTGGTACATCTCCTGTCCTAATACTGTCAGCAAAGATCAGGAACAGTGGTCTGGATATAACCTTACTGAGTTCCTTGAGTACTCTCGGATGTACGCCATCCGGGCCTGGTGATTTGTTTGTGTTGAGTTTATCCAGCCTTTCCCTGATTTCACCCTCTGTTAGCCATAGTGGCAAGTCCTGTGCATTACTACTAACCAAACAGTCATGGTCAGTGTACCCCTCCGTTTCCTGTGTAAAGACTGACGAGAGGTTGGGAATGGTATCTCAGCATCTCTCTTACATGACTACTGAAGTGGAATATTTCTGCAGCTGAAAATCCACACCATACATGAAACGCAGGAGCGTTACAGTCGTGCCCATTCACAAGAAAGGTAGTAGGGAGGAATCGAGCAACTATAGACCAGTGAGTCTGACATCAATAGTAGGCAAATTAATGGAAACCCTATTAAAGGATAGGATTGTGGAACATCTTAAATCCCATGGATTGCAAGATGAAAAACAACATGGGTTTACTTCAGGGAGATCATGTCAAACAAATCTTATAGATTTTTTTGACTGGGTGACTAAAATAATAGACGGTGGAGGTGCAGTAGACATTGCATATCTAGATTTTAGTAAGGCTTTTGACACTGTCCCACATAGAAGACTTATCAATAAACTGCAGTCATTGAGCATGGACTCCCATATTGTTGAGTGGATTAGGCAGTGGCTGAGTGACAGACAACAAAGGGTTGTAGTCAATGGAGAACATTCAGAACAAGGTCATGTTACCAGTGGGGTACCTCAGGGATCTGTACTGGGACCAATTTTGTTTAATATCTTCATAAGTGATATTGCAAAAGGCCTCGATGGTAAGGTTTGTCTTTTTGCTGATGACACAAAGATATGTAACAGGGTTGATGTTCCTGGAGGGAAACGCCAAATGGAAAAGGATTTAGGAAAACTAGAAGAATGGTCAGAACTCTGGCAACTGAAATTTAATGTGGATAAGTGCAAGATAATGCACCTGGGGCGTAAAAACCCAAGGGCAGAATATAGAATATTTGACACAGTCCTGACCTCAGTATCTGAGGAAAGGGATTTAGGAATAATTATTTCAGAAGACTTAAAGGTGGGAAGACAATGTAATAGAGCAGCACGAAATGCCAGCAGAATGCTTGGATGTATAGGGAGAGGTATAAGCAGTAGAAAGAGAGAAGTGCTTATGCCGCTGTACAGAACACTGGTGAGACCTCACTTGGAGTATTGTGCGCAGTACTGGAGGCCATATCTCCAGAAGGATATAGATACTCTAGAGAGAGTCCAGAGAAGAGCTACTAAACTAGTACATGGATTGCAGAAAAAAACTTACCAGGAAAGGTTAAAGGACCTTAACATGTATAGCTTGGAAGAAAGAAGAGACAGAGGGGATATGATAGAAACTTTTAAATACATAAAGGGAATCAACTCGGTAAAGGAGGAGAGCATATTTAAAAGAAGAAAAACTACCACAAGAGGACACAGTTTTAAATTAGAGGGGCAAAGGTTTAAAAGTAATATGAGGAAGTATTACTTTACTGAGAGAGTAGTGGATGCATGGAATAACCTTCCTGCAGAAATGGTAGCTGCAAATACAGTGAAGGAGTTTAAGCATGCATGGGATAGGCATAAGGCTATCCTTCATACAAGATAGGGCCAGGGGCTATTCATAGGATTCAGATATATTGGGCAGACTAGATGGGCCAAATGGTTCTTATCTGCCGACACATTCTATGTTTCTATGTTTCTATGTTTAATGACGCCCTCTGCAGGAGTAAGCTAGGCAGATAGAAATGTTAATACAAAACTTTTCTATACCTAGACACACCTCTAGGGGGCCGTCCCCTGCCATTATACCTGATCCAGTCACAACTGGTCCTCAGTTTGTAGCAAGCAGTACCGGAAGGCAATAGCCCCAGATCCAAAAAAAACAGAGGGGCGGGGCTCAGAGAAAATCATTTTACGGTAAGTTCTTACAAAAATTATATTTTCTCTTATGTCCTCTGACAGTCACACCCGATTCATATTCACTATTGGGACGTCCCAAAGCAGTGCAGGTGTGAGGGGTGGGAAGACGCAACCAACTGAAAAGGTAACGAAAAAACACCCCAAGGAAGAGACAGAAAAAAATATGTCTCTGCAAACAACCGCCACACCTCAAAACTTTGCGGCCAAGGAAAGCATCCGAGGATGCCAAAACATCAATTCTGTAGAATTGTGTGAATGAGTGCACAGACGACCAGGTCGCCGCTTTGCACACCTGAGCCAGAGCAACCTGATGGCGAAAAACCCAAGAGACGCTGATGGCTCCAGTAGAAAAGGCACTTACAGGGAAAGGGGGAATCTGACCCTCGATGGAAGAGGCCTGAAACAAAAAACGTAAGTCTGATCCACGGAGAAAAGGTGGCCGTGGACGCGGCCGAGCCTTTCCGAGGTCCGTCAGGAAGAACAAACAGGGAATCAGACTGCTGAACAGATGCCACGGCAGCCAGAAATACCCTGACCGCCCAGACCACATCCAAGGAATGCAAAGTCATCTCCTGGAGATGCTCGGGCTTCTCACAAGCGAAGGCAGCACAATATCCTCGTTGAGGTGGAACGAAGAAACCACCTTGGGAATAAAAGACTGAGTGGGTCGCAGAACCACTTCATCTCTATGAAACACCAGATAAGGAGAATGGCAAGACAAAGCCACCAATGCAGACCCTCTGCGAGCAGAAGTGATAGCCACCAGAAAAGCAACTGTGGACAACACAGGCAGAGGAAAAACTATGATGTTCACAAAGGGAGGTAGTTGTAACACAGGCAACACCAAATTCAGGCTCCGGGGAGGCAAGGCCCTTGAGACAGAAAATCGTTCTGCAGCGGAAGCCACCAGGGAGGCCAGACGACCATCTGAACGATGGCCGCGTACCAGGACCGACGTGGCCAGTCTGGGGCCACCAGAAAGACCGACATCCGTTCCAACGCCAACCTGCGGAGGAACCTGGACAACAGTCGAACCGGAGGGAAGGCATACAACAGCCGATACTGGTGCCAAAGACACCCCTAACGCATCCGTGGCTTCCGCCAGAGGATTGCGAGGTCCGGCCACAAACTTCCCAACCCCATTGTCGAGACAAGGCGTGAACAGATCCATGTCCGTTGTCCCCCACCGGGCACACAGGAGGCGAAACATCACCGGATGCAGGGACCAGACTCCCTGGTCCAAGGTCAGGCAACTCAGACAGTCGGCCTGCCAATTTTCTACACCCGGAATGGGAACAGCCGAAAGTGCAGGAATGCGCAATTCGGCCCAAGACAGGAGCACGACCACTTCCACGGCCACTCTGGCACTCTTGGTGCCCCCTTGGTGATTGATATAAGCCACGTCGTCTGTCCGTACTGGAACCGGACACCCCTGAAGTTGAGATAACCAACGGAAACAGACAAAGCCTGATCGCGCAGAGCTCCAAGACGTGTAACAGCAAAGAGGCCCCCACCGCCGACCACAATCCCCGGGCACAAGGCGTGCCCAGAACTTCTCCTCAGCTCGACAGGCTGGCATCCGTGGTGAACACTGTCCACAACAGAGGCTGAAAGGACTGGCCCTGTGTCAGGTTCGGCGACCGGAGCCACCACAAAGGATCTGCCGCAGCCGGTGGAACAGAGAAATTACTTGTCAAATGACCAAGGTGTCCTGCCTCACCTGGCCACCTGGACGGCTGCAAAAGCCAAAACCATCAGACCCAGAGACCGCACATAGGTCCGCAAGGAGGAGGGTTCGTCGTCCCTGAGGGATCTCATCTCGTCCCTGAGGAGCTGGGGTTAGCCCACCAGAAGAAAAAACTCACACCTGAGCCGAGTCCATGACCATTCCCAGGTAATGAGGACGACCTGAAGGAGTCAGTGCCGGCCAATGAAAATGGACGTTCCACCGGAAATCCCGGAGTGTCTGAAACTGGCACGGTCAGAAAACTCGACAAAGATGCACACAAGCTCGACCTGAACAGGAGGTCGGCCAGATAAAAGAGTACGCAATCTCCTTTAAACGCAGTAAGGCCCGCACTGGAGCCAAAATCTTGGTGAAAAACTTGGGACCTGACGCGAAACCGAAGGGTAGCACCAGAAAACTGGCCAGCATCCCTGCCACCGCAAAGCGGAGACATCTCTGAGAACCCTCGTAGATAGAAATGGGTAGACACTCATCCAGCAAGGCGATGGGAGGCCAGGAAGTCCCCTGGACCCAATGACGCCACGACCGGTTTTGAGGGATTCCATCTAGAACCCCAGCACCCGCAAAAAACAGTTCAGAGACTGCAAGCCCCGAAGCGGACACTCTGTGCCATCTGTTCTGGGCACAGAGAACAGGATGGAAGAAAAAAAAACGCGAAACCTGTCCTGTGAAGACACGGGCACAATGACTCCTTGGGCGAGCAAAACATGCACCGCCCCCATGAGACCCCTGAGACAAGCAGACAGCCGACAGGAAGAACCTGTACCCTGAAAAAGAAGCAACTCGTGAACCCCCCTGTCCTAAATACTTGACAACCAGGGAACCTGAAAGCAACACAGACGTCCCCCCCACTCCTAAGACGGATGAGGGCGTCCCTGCAGCAAGCGGTGGACCGGGCCACCGAGCCAGACTGACCAGCCTTTGTCTCACCCAACCACGGCTTCTTGTGACCACCGGAGGGCTTGAAGCCCTTGTCCTGCACCCCTGAGGCACGAAAGGACCCACGCTGAGCTATCAAGGAAGGCGCCCACCTAGCACGGGAGGACCTTCCCCTAGCGACCGGGGGCAACCGAGTACTCTGACCCCCGTAAGCCCCTTAATCAATTCAGCCCGAGTGTTCCCAAAAGGACAACTAACCAACAAGGAACATCCGACACCGTCTGTCTGGAAGCGTGGTCAGCCGACCAGCTTTTGTGCAAAAAAAAGGCAGCAAATCGCGACCCAGACCGCAGACAACCGAGCGACCAACGGAGCCTCATCCAAGGCCACATCACACAGGTACATCCCCATTTAGGCAACCCAAACCACCAAGTCAAGGGCAGTCGGATAGGTCGACTCCGCCACCAGGGTGCACCGAAGCACCTTGGCCCATGCTGCGAGAGCCTGAGAGGCCAGCACCGCAGCAAACACAGGTGAAAACTGGCATCGAGGTGGATTTAATCAGCCCAGAGACAGTGTGGTCCACGTAAGGGGACACCGTCCAACGTCTGATCACGGCCTCCTAGGGATAGCGGTGGGAAAAGACACTCAGGCACCACCAGCATATGTGTAATGCGATGTCACCGGTCATGCACAAGTTTGCGAACATTCACAGGGAAACCTGACCCGACGTCTGGGCACTTCGGAAACCCGAAAGCAGCACTTGTACTTGACTGAGAGGACTCATCGTCAAGATGGAGAGTTTCCGTAAAGGGGATAGCTTATGGCAGCTCGTCCCCACGCTACTGAGGAGGAAGATTCTTCCCCCTTCCTCATAAGCGGAGGACATGGACCCCACAGGCAGAAGGGACATCGTCCGTGGCAACCATTCAGGCTCGGAGTCCGAGGACTGGGAGGGCACAGGCCGTTAATTGTTTAAAACATTTTTTTAGTTTTTTTTAAAGAGCACTCTGCAGAACCACCATGGATGCAAAAAAAGTGCAAGAGCAGCAGAAAACGGAGACCAGGGAAGAGGCTTCAGGAATACCCAAAGCCCCCACCAGGCCTGCGGGGGAATTTTTGTTCTTGGGAGTCCAGAAAGCCAAGATAAAATAAATGGGACGCTGACCCTTTATATCTGCGGTTCCTGCGGAACCCCACCGCAGCCTGCATTGTTTGAAAGAGCTCCTTCAGAAAATGCAAAATCCACAAAAAGTAACAATTTTGGCAGAAAAATGCCTTTGGCATTAGTAAAAATCCCCCACAGTTTCATAAACTGGCTTCCGCATGTCTTGCAGCCTCCTCCCGAACTCCGCTCTCATGCTGGCTGGTCCCAGTATCACTCCTCGGCAGCTGCCCAGATCTTGAATCCTGGTCGTGGTTTGGATGTCCTGGACTGCAGGAGACATCCCACCGCTGCCAACCAATGTAACGGATCTTAGTACCCCAGGTGGGCACATCCGCCAGACCTGTGTCTCCTGTCCTCCAAACGCACCCGCAGCCTGCAGATTAGCCATACCCAGCCCTTAACTCCTCACTCATGAGACAATCCACACAGGTGTTGAGGGTTCAACATGCAGAGCTTAAACTGTTTATTAAATTCCAAGACATACAGTTTTACACACAGTAATGGGACACTCCCCTTAGCCTTGCCAGAAAGGGGGACTGAACATTTGTACATTGAAACAGGCTACAGATAACCTAATGAGAGTATGGTAAACAGGCAGTCTCTCAATACACACCCCCCTGCAGAGAGATGTCTCCAGTCCAGACCATTGTCCATATGTCATGAATCAACACAGTTAGACACAGAAACAAGGGGGGGGGGATGGGGGAGAAGGGCTGTAGCATTACATTACATTACATTAACTCAATGCCAGCATGTCCCCAGGTCTTCAGTATCTTCTGGCCCATAGTCTGTCGGTAGGAGGCGCGTGCACAGTCCCTTCCAAAACACACAGTGACAGTGGGTTCTGTCACACTCATACAGGAGTTTAGCAGTGTTTTTGAAGAAGGTTAAGGGCACTTAGAAGATGATGTTTAGAACTTTGTAGTGAAGACAACTTGTTGAACTGTTCATTTGTATTATCTAAGCAACTTCAGTAAAGAATGTTTGTTCAACCTGGTCTGGTCTGAATTCATTTTAGGACAATATTAAAGGGGTGCAATGCATGCTTTATCATATAACAAGACCTGGGCTTAACCACTTGCCTACTGGACACTTATACCCCCTTCCTATCCAGGCCAATTTTCAGCTTTCAGCGCTGTCACGCTTTGAATGAAAATTGCACGGTCATGCTACACTGTACCCATATGAAATTTTTATCATTTTTTTCACACAAATAGAGCTTTCTTTTGGTGGTATTTAATCACCTCTGGCTTTTTTATTTATTACAAAAAAAAAGAAAAAAGACAGAAAATTTTGAAAAAAAAAAAAGTTTTTCTCCTTCACTGATGTGCGCTGATGAGGCGGCACTGATGGGCACTGATAGGCTGCACTGATGGGCACTGATGAGGTGGCACTTATGGGCACTGATGAGGTGGCACTGATGAGAAGGTACTAATATGCCGCACTGATGAGCACTGATAGGCGGCACTGATGCGCACTGATAGGCGGCACTGATGAGCACTGAGAGGTGGCACTGCTGGGCACTGAGAGGTGACACTGCTGGGCACTGAGAGGTGGCACTGACGGGCGGCAGTGATGGGCACTGAGAGGCGGCACTGAGAGAGGGCACTGATGGGCACTGAGAGGCGGCACTGATGGGTGGCACTGATGGATACTGACGGGTGGCACTGATCAGCACTGATGGGCAGCACCATCAGTGCCCACACTCAGTGCCCATAGTGCTGCTAGCCAGTGCCTAGATGAGCAGGCACTGATGGGCACTGACTGGCAGCACTATGGGCACTGACTGTGGGCACTGATGGGGGGCACTGTGGGCAGTTGTGGCATTTTTTCCCCTCTTCTGTAATCAGGGCACTGGTGATCAGTGCCCTGATTACATTCCTGTGTGTTCCCTTACCGCTGTTCGGGCTCTCCTCTTCCTCACACTGCAGTCTCCGTGTGAGGAAGAGAGCTGGCGATGAGAGATGATCTCATATGTTTACATATGAGATCATCTCTCATTGCACGGCCCGATCACGTGGTAAATGGCCGCTGTGATTGGCCATTTACCACGATCTGTGATTGGCTGTGTCCAAGGGACACGGCCAACACAGATTTTCCCCGATGCGCGCTCGCGGGAGCGCGCGGGGAGCCTGTTTCTGGGAGGCCGTTTAAAGACGGCCTCCTGGAAATTCAAGTCCGCGCTGTAGCCGTACTTCGGCTATAGGGCGGACCGGAAGTAGTTAATAAAGGTACAAGAAGAGTTAGAGAAGATGCAGTACCAATGTCTAACATGCAGGGGAGCTGGAGAAAGATATATAATAGATAGATACTCAGCAATATCCCTATATATATATAGTAGCGCAAACTTGTCAAGAAGCAAGTGCCAAAAAAATACTGTGCCCACTGCACAAAGGTCCGAAATGCAATAGATGTCACATAGGCAGCAGGAAAAAGTTCAGAACTGACTCAAACAGTCCATAATCCTTCACTCTATCTCCTGGGATGATAATGTACGAAGACGTGTTTCTCAAAAGGATCACCACCACCACCGTGCTCCAAGGGGGGAGGAGAATTGCCCACTCACCAGATGCTGTGGCCCAACCCACTTTCGTGTTTGAGCATTCAGGCTTATAATGATGGTCACTGGTCCAGAGTATCCACAACAGGAATCGCACCAGCGCAGTCAAAAAAAGCTCAGCAGCATATGGGGAGGAGAGAACATAATCCCAATAGCGTGATACCGTTTAAAAGGGTTTTATTAAATAAAAATAAAACATAAGGTAACACACTCACATGTCTTGTATGTCATCAAACGCAAAAGAACAGTCATGAATAGGGGAGGGATGCCCTTCGGGAGATGATGTCCAGGCTCCACGCCGTGGACGCCGCGCCTTCTGGGTAATCCGAACTCCTCTTACACAGCCTGGTTACACCGCCTGGTCACGCCCCGACGCGTTTCGTGATTTCCACTTCTTCCCCGGGAGCGTGACCACGGCGGCTTGGCGGTAACCTTAAATACCCATGCCCATCAACCCACAGGGCGGGGCCAGGGTTGACATCATCGGCCATTGGTGGTTGCTCAGGTGTGTCGACCAATCACAGACTAGATTTACAGGATCACTTCCTCTCAATTCACTAATCTCTATGGTACATTACCCTATAACCCGGAAGTAGGGTGGTGCCGAGGTTCACACCATCGGTTATTGGTGGATGCCTGTAGAATACTGGCCAATAGCAGGCTAAGACAGCACAGTAACCCTCCATCTCGCCACTATTCACTACAATGGGCCGTCCTACGACCCGGAAGTATAGCACACAGGAAGTTAATTGCACCCTTATGCTGAAAGCAAAAAGACACCAACCACTCAACCACCAATAGACTGATAGTATCCATACAAAATCGCTAGTGTATATACATACTTAAAACGCTGTAAATTACATCACTTTCCATTGGTAGTGACGATCGTGTTCTGACCAATCATAGTGATTCAGCTTTACGCCCAATCAGCTAAAACTTCCTCCTTAATTAACATATGACCCGGAACAATAATAGCACGGATTCCCGGCCGGATGTAAGGTCTCCATGACCCGGAAGAATAATAACATAGAGTCCCGGCCGGATGTATGGGCTCCACCCACCAGGAAGACCAAGAAGTTATTTATGTGTACTCAGTACACTATGCACAACAGCGCCATCTACCAATGGAAGTGTAACAATGTAAGGAAAATTTGTATGGAAGTTTAATCCATATACCAAAAATATCATAATAATAAACAAAAACATGTCACACCAGAAAAAAGAACACGAATCTATTGGAAACTAATAGGCAAAACTAAATATATAAATAAGTAAAATCATTAAAATATTTAAAATAACCCTAAGCCCATAACCAACGCTAGACAGCATGAGTCACAAGCCTAGGGACATTTGTGTGTGCGGACACTTTGGGGGATCACGGTCCTCCCAACGCACATCATCCAAAGATGAAAGATCAAATAACAAAAAAGATCAAGTATAAAATAATATAATATAGAGTTGGAAACTAAAATCAATGATCACTAATAAAACAATTTAAATCCAACTCTATATTTAATCCTACAGGGCTCAAAGATTGGGTCTGGAATATCCATTTTGTTTCGCACTTTGATAATTCCCTAACCCAATTGGCACCCCTCCACGGGGGTGTCACCCGCTCGACACCCCAGAATTGTAAACAACTGGGGTCCCGTTGGTGATGTGAACGGAAATGGGCTGGGACACTGTGCTCTGTTTTGCCCTTAATAATATTGCTGATGTGCTCCCCAACTCTAATTGTCAAAGTGCGTTTAGTTCGTCCTATATAAATGATTTTGCAGGGACACATTAAAGCATACACCACATGCGTGGTATCACATGTGATGAAATGCCTAATGTCGAAACTCTTGTCAATTGCTGCAACATAAAAGGACTCACGTCTCCTCTGATTTTGGGGGGTATACGAACATGACTTACATCTCCCACATTTGTGAAACCCTCGTCTACCCGGAAAGAAGGAAGTATCCGGGGGATTAAGGATCTTCTTCACCACCCTGTCCCCAAAGCTCGGGGCCCTACGGTAAATGAAGGATGGAACATCGGGCAACACAGGTCCCAATACTGCATCCATCTGCAAGATGTTCCAATGGGTTTTGAAGATGGCTTCTACTTTTTTGTGGTCCTCACAGTAATCAGACAAAAAACTCCATTGTTTATCGTCAGATCCATTTGTGGGTCTCGTCACGTTCTGCAAGCATGCAGCTGGAGGGATATCCAGAATATTTTCAATCTCTTTCTCAAGACATTGTTCGTCATATCCCTTTTGGATAAACCTCTCCTTAAGAACATTGGTTTGGGCGATATAGTCTTCTTCAAATGTACAGTTCCGTCGTACTCGCATGAACTGGCCACGCGGTATATTACGCAGCCAGTTCGGGTGATGTCCACTTTGAATAGACAGGTAACTGTTTCTATCTGTAGACTTGAAGAAGACAGACGTAGTTAGTCTGCCCGAACCCTTTTTTATATTTACGTCCAAGAAGTGGATATCCGTTAAACTCCAATTGAACTCGAGTTTGATGTTATTTGTATTAGTATTCAAATAGCTCATGAAGTTCAATAATGAGGACTCTGTGTCGTTCCATACAAAAATAATATCGTCTATGAATCGACGATAGAAAAGGAGTTCTGGTCTCTCCCTACAAAATACATGTTTGTCCTCACACTCTGCCATAAAAAGGTTGGCGAGACTTATGTACTGTTGTCAAAGGATCCAACTAGTGATTTTGAAAGTGACCTCAGAGTTTTGGTAGACCAGGGGTACAAAAACCATGTGCTAACAAAAAAAGAGAAACAATACCTGGTCCCGAGTGCGTGCAGAATACCGATAGTGTACACGCTACCTAAGGTCCACAAGGATCCGAATTGCCCACCGCCCCGCCCGATAGTTAACGGGATAGGGTCGGTGTGTGCTAGGTTGGGCCAATATTTGGACACCTTCCTCCAACCCAGTGTCGTAACTACAAGGGCTTACCTTAAAGACACTAAGGACCTGCTTATATCGTTGGATGATGTGGTCTTGGGGGATGACTCGTCCGCTTTCTTAGTGACGGCGGACGTGTCATCCCTCTACACCATCATCCAACATGATGATGCTCTATTGGCCCTTAATTGGGCCCTGAGTAAGAGGGATGATTTACCACATAACCAGAAGTTGTTTATCCGGAATGCCCTGGACTTTTGTCTAGGGCATAACTATTTCTGGTATAATCAGTCCTTCTACAGCCAGAAGAAAGGTGTGGCAATGGGAGCGAAATTCGCTCCCAGTCTCGCCAACCTTTTTATGGCAGAGTGGGAGGACAAACATGTATTTTGTAGGGAGAGACCAGAACTCCTTTTCTATCGTCGATTCATAGACGATATTATTTTTGTATGGAACGACACAGAGTCCTCATTATTGAACTTCATGAGCTATTTGAATACTAATACAAATAACATCAAACTCGAGTTCAATTGGAGTTTAACGGATATCCACTTCTTGGACGTAAATATAAAGAAGGGTTCGGGCAGACTAACTACGTCTGTCTTCTTCAAGTCTACAGATAGAAACAGTTACCTGTCTATTCAAAGTGGACATCACCCGAACTGGCTGCGTAATATACCGCGTGGCCAGTTCATGCGAGTACGACGGAACTGTACATTTGAAGAAGACTATATCGCCCAAACCAATGTTCTTAAGGAGAGGTTTATCCAAAAGGGATATGACGAACAATGTCTTGAGAAAGAGATTGAAAATATTCTGGATATCCCTCGAGCTGCATGCTTGCAGAACGTGACGAGACCCACAAATGGATCTGAAGATAAACAATGGAGTTTTTTGTCTGATTACTGTGAGGACCACAAAAAAGTAGAAGCCATCTTCAAAACCCATTGGAACATCTTGCAGATGGATGCAGTATTGGGACCTGTGTTGCCCGATGTTCCATCCTTCATTTACCGTAGGGCCCCGAGCTTTGGGGACAGGGTGGTGAAGAAGATCCTTAATCCCCCGGATACTTCCTTCTTTCCGGGTAGACGAGGGTTTCACAAATGTGGGAGATGTAAGTCATGTTCATATACCCCCCCAAAATCAGAGGAGACGTGAGTCCTTTTATGTTGCAGCAATTGACAAGAGTTTCGACATTAGGCATTTCATCACATGTGATACCACGCATGTGGTGTATGCTTTAATGTGTCCCTGCAAAATCATTTATATAGGACGAACTAAACGCACTTTGACAATTAGAGTTGGGGAGCACATCAGCAATATTATTAAGGGCAAAACAGAGCACAGTGTCCCAGCCCATTTCCGTTCACATCACCAACGGGACCCCAGTTGTTTACAATTCTGGGGTGTCGAGCGGGTGACACCCCCGTGGAGGGGTGCCAATTGGGTTAGGGAATTATCAAAGTGCGAAACAAAATGGATATTCCAGACCCAATCTTTGAGCCCTGTAGGATTAAATATAGAGTTGGATTTAAATTGTTTTATTAGTGATCATTGATTTTAGTTTCCAACTCTATATTATATTATTTTATACTTGATCTTTTTTGTTATTTGATCTTTCATCTTTGGATGATGTGCGTTGGGAGGACCGTGATCCCCCAAAGTGTCCGCACACACAAATGTCCCTAGGCTTGTGACTCATGCTGTCTAGCGTTGGTTATGGGCTTAGGGTTATTTTAAATATTTTAATGATTTTACTTATTTATATATTTAGTTTTGCCTATTAGTTTCCAATAGATTCGTGTTCTTTTTTCTGGTGTGACATGTTTTTGTTTATTATTATGATATTTTTGGTATATGGATTAAACTTCCATACAAATTTTCCTTACATTGTTACACTTCCATTGGTAGATGGCGCTGTTGTGCATAGTGTACTGAGTACACATAAATAACTTCTTGGTCTTCCTGGTGGGTGGAGCCCATACATCCGGCCGGGACTCTATGTTATTATTCTTCCGGGTCATGGAGACCTTACATCCGGCCGGGAATCCGTGCTATTATTGTTCCGGGTCATATGTTAATTAAGGAGGAAGTTTTAGCTGATTGGGCGTAAAGCTGAATCACTATGATTGGTCAGAACACGATCGTCACTACCAATGGAAAGTGATGTAATTTACAGCGTTTTAAGTATGTATATACACTAGCGATTTTGTATGGATACTATCGGTCTATTGGTGGTTGAGTGGTTGGTGTCTTTTTGCTTTCAGCATAAGGGTGCAATTAACTTCCTGTGTGCTATACTTCCGGGTCGTAGGACGGCCCATTGTAGTGAATAGTGGCGAGATGGAGGGTTACTGTGCTGTCTTAGCCTGCTATTGGCCAGTATTCTACAGGCATCCACCAATAACCGATGGTGTGAACCTCGGCACCACCCTACTTCCGGGTTATAGGGTAATGTACCATAGAGATTAGTGAATTGAGAGGAAGTGATCCTGTAAATCTAGTCTGTGATTGGTCGACACACCTGAGCAACCACCAATGGCCGATGATGTCAACCCTGGCCCCGCCCTGTGGGTTGATGGGCATGGGTATTTAAGGTTACCGCCAAGCCGCCGTGGTCACGCTCCCGGGGAAGAAGTGGAAATCACGAAACGCGTCGGGGCGTGACCAGGCGGTGTAACCAGGCTGTGTAAGAGGAGTTCGGATTACCCAGAAGGCGCGGCGTCCACGGCGTGGAGCCTGGACATCATCTCCCGAAGGGCATCCCTCCCCTATTCGTGACTGTTCTTTTGCGTTTGATGACATACAAGACATGTGAGTGTGTTACCTTATGTTTTATTTTTATTTAATAAAACCCTTTTAAACGGTATCACGCTATTGGGATTATGTTCTCTCCTCCCCATATGCTGCTGAGCTTTTTTTGACTGCGCTGGTGCGATTCCTGTTGTGGATACTCTGGACCAGTGACCATCATTATAAGCCTGAATGCTCAAACACGAAAGTGGGTTGGGCCACAGCATCTGGTGAGTGGGCAATTCTCCTCCCCCCTTGGAGCACGGTGGTGGTGGTGATCCTTTTGAGAAACACGTCTTCGTACATTATCATCCCAGGAGATAGAGTGAAGGATTATGGACTGTTTGAGTCATTTCTGAACTTTTTCCTGCTGCCTATGTGACATCTATTGCATTTCGGACCTTTGTGCAGTGGGCACAGTATTTTTTTGGCACTTGCTTCTTGACAAGTTTGCGCTACTATATATATATAGGGATATTGCTGAGTATCTATCTATTATATATCTTTCTCCATATGTTTTAGTTAAGTAGCTGCATAGCCAATTTATTTATTGGTGAGTGGTCCTCATTTGAAGCGCTTGGGATAGCTTATACCTTTATTTGGTTTTCGTTGGGCATTTAAGCTGTCATATTATATGCAGGGGAGCTATTCGGAGGTGGTAATATTGCCATTGCTAATGACTACAGTACTAGTGTCGAGTGCACATACAGCCAGCCGGTCGGGAAGCAGTGACTTGGCAAAGGTGACAGAGGCCCTGTTAGTGAAGGAGAATGCGTGCTTAGGCTAATTTCCTAGAGATCGGAACCCCAATCCTGAGACCTACATCAGGAGGACACGAGAGAAACACGCTTGTCCTTCAAACTATTAAGTCTACACAGCCTGCACTTATGGCAAGGAAAATATCCCTTTAGATCTTGAAAGAAGTGGGCCTTCTGGGGCGATCAATAACATTAGGGGCTAAATAAAGCCTTAAAGGTGGAACTCCCCAAATTATGAGATTAAATCCTTCAGTGTGTTCCTCTTCTAATATTGCCTATTTAATCCAGTGTCCTTGTGGGCTACAATATGTAGGCCATATGGTAAGAATGTTACAGACTGGATTGGATGAGCATATGATGCCCCTTCATCTTCCAGCGTTTGGAACCCATCTGTTTTAAATAATTGGACATCTGGTTTATTCGATACATATATATATATATATATATATATATATATATATATATATATATATATATATATAGTGTGCTGACAATCACGGGTCATGCTCCTGATGACTACAGTTTATGCTGCAACGTGAGGGGTGGGACTTGTAACGTGTAAATCCAGCACGCCAGACACTACGGCCATCTTGTTGCTTTGTTCTAATGTGAATTTATGTCATGTACATGTGAGTGTGTTAACTTTAAATTTACTACACTATGGTGGTTTTTTCATTTCCATTTCCATGAGGTATTATCTTATATGTCCTGGTTGGTATGATCTGCAGAGGAATGGTGATTACTAGAGGTGGAAAATATAGCGATTCCTCTTAAAAGACACATTTTACCATATATGATGGCTCCCTCAATAGACCGGCCGCCACTGGTTCATCCTGTTCCTCTTTGCACAAAGGAGCAGATACCGGACCTGCTGATGGGTTAAGGACCATCTACGGCAATGTACAGCTCTCCTAGAGTATCTGCCTGTCTCCTGGAATCTCCTCCATGCTCTTGAGACTGTATTAGGAAACACAGCAAACCTTATAGCAATGGCAGGTATTGATGTGCCATCCTGGAGGAGTTGGACTGCCTATGCAACCTCTATAGACTTCAGGTATCACCTCATGCTACCAGTAGTGACACTAACCCTAGCCAAATGCAAAACTAGTGAAAAACAGTCAGAAGAGATGACCAAGGAAAAAAATTTAATTTGCCTCCACCTGTAAAACCATTCCTGTTTTGGAGGTTGTCTCATTGTTGCCCATCTAGTGCACCTGTTTTTAATTTCATTAACACCAAAGCAGCTGAAACTGATTAACAACCCCCTCTGCTACTTAATTGACCAGATCAATATCCCAGGAGTTTAATTGATTAATGCTATACTCTGATTAAAAACTGTTCCTTTAACTTTTTTGAGCAGTGTATATATACACATGCGAAAAAAAAAAATTAAAATAAGACTACGTAGGATTTGTTCTAACGATATCCTCTTCAAATAAGAGGCAGATCTTCTAAGAGAAAGACTTTCAGACAGGGGATATTCACGCACGTCTCTAAAAAAGGCCTATAAAAGACCATCTAAACAGACAAGACAACAAGCACTATCTAAAACCAGTGATGATGACACTACCAGAATCATTCTGACTTATACTCGTCAACACCCATGCTATGTATATGAGGGATTTTACAAAAGTACTTATTCACAAATGACTCTATCCTTAGGAAGCATGTAGGCAAAAGGCCTAACATCGCATTCAGAGGAGCCAGATCCCTAAAGGATAAACTGACTTAAAGTCATTTTGCAGACAAAGAAAAGGAGGATCAAACACTCAGGGGCACCTGGAAGTGCAACTCATGCGACTTATGTGCCTGTTTTTTTTCCTGAAAATCGCACCATGTTCTTGCCTAATGGAAAGTTACAAAAACTTGCACACCGTGTTGTTTGTCAAACAATCGGTGTGGTTTACATTATGTTTTCTGAATGTGGCAGTGTTAGGAACCTGTCAGGAAGGCTCTGGCAGTGGATGAGTTAAGACTCACAGGCTATTCCGGCTCCACCCCTCTCATCTAGAAAGAGCTCTATTTAAGCTGGATCAGCACACAGGTTCAGTGCTGTCTTGTCTTCAGCTCCTGCCGTTGTTCCTGAACCTGTGACCTGTTTGCTGCTGATTTCCTGTTGACCTTTTGGCTTGTTCCTGACTCCGCTCGTCTGCTGCCCGTCCTGACACCGGCTTGTTTGACCATTCTCTCGGATCTCCCTTGTCTGTTTACCCGCCTTCGGACCTTGATCGGTTCACCCCTGGTGGGGCGACCCTGAGGACCGCGACCTGGTATCAATAAGCAGCGAACTCCATCCTCACCACTAGAGGCTCTGGCGAAAACCGGTGGATACTTAGACTCCGCACCTCAGGCTAGCCTGTGTCACTTACCTTGGGGGGTTCCGTCCAAGCTCCGCCCTCTAGCGGACATCGGGGCCTATCTCTGTCGCCAGGTTACCACCAGCACCCTAACAGGCAGTTTTTACGTAGGGAAAACTAAACGCCAGTTTTGGCGTAGAATAAAGGACCATGTCTACTATGTTACGAGCAAACTGTTATCTACACTGATAGGACGCCGTGTTAATTTTCATCATTCAGGAAATGTTTTAGTTATTAAATATGCAGCATTAGAGCATATCCCAAAGGATCCAAGGGGAGGAGATTTTCACAGAAGGGTCCTCCAAAGAGAGATGCGTTGGATCTACAATTTAAAAGCCACTACACCCCCAGGTTTAAATGATGCCATGAACTATAAGCCCTTTTTACAGAGTTCTAGGGGACAATGTAAGGCTCATGTCTCCTTGGCTATATCTGCATTTGCTGTGCATGACCTCTCATTGTTAACTTATTGCCCAGTTTATTATTTTGCCTTAGACAGAAATATTATACTCTGATCTCCCTTTTAGGGCAATATGTAGGTCGTATTTAGAGCAATTAATGGAATCATGTGGAATGCAATAGCTCTAGGAATTTATTGAAAAATTGTTTTTATCTATGTGTAATATGCCTGTGTGTATATATATATATATATATATATATATATATATATATATATATATATACAGCCCTCAAAAATTCCACTCGCCTGCTCGCATTTTGCGAGTGGATTGATGAGCAGGGCGAGTAAGAACAGGGCTGTGCTGTAGGGGGAATATGCAGCTCCTCCGTTCAGCCTGCCTCCCCGGTCACAAGGCTGTGAGCAGCTCCCCCCCCCCCCCTCCAGGAATGGGAGAGGCTGCAACTGCTCTGCCTTCTCCCGCCCCTTTCTCTCTCTCTCTCTCTCTCCCTGTGCCCGCCCACACACTCAGTAGAGCCCGTGCGTGCTGTCTGTGAAGGAGATTTGCGGGAGGGAAAGTTTCATTAGCAGCCAGCAGCTACATGATGGGGAATTGAGTGAGTAAGATGAGCACTGTGACCAGACTAACTCCTCCCTACCCTGTCACCCCCCCCTCTGTCCCTGTCATCTTCCCCCCTCTGTCCCTGTCATCTTCCCCCCTCTGTCCCTGTCATCTTCCCCCCTCTGTCCCTGTCATCTTCCCCCACTCTGTCCTTGCCATCTTCCCCCTCTGTGCCTGTCATCTTCCCCCCTCTGTGCCTGTTATCTTCCCCCCTCTGTCTCTGTCATCTCCCTCTCTTCGTGTCATCTCCCTCTCTCTGTGTCAGCCCCTTTGCCTCTCTCCCTGTCAGCCCCCTTTGCCTCTCTCCCTGTCAGCCCCCTTTCCCTCTCTCCGTGTCAGCCCCCTTTCCCTTTCTCCGTGTCAGCCCCCTTTCCCTCTCTCCGTGTCAGCCCGTTTCCCTCTCTCCCAGTCAGCCCCTTTGCCTCTCTCCCTGTCACCTCCTTTGCCTCTCTCCGTGTCAGCCCCCTCTCTCTCCCTGTCACCCCCTTTGCCTCTCTCCGTGTCAGCCCCTTCTCTCTCCCTGTCACCCCCTCTCTCTGTCAACCCCCCCCCCCTTGTCTCTCTCTGTCAAACCCCCCCTCTCTCTCTCTGTTGAACCCTCTCTCTCTCGGTTGTTGTTGTTGTTGTTAATATTTATTTTTGTAACTTAATTCTGAATAAAACATTTAACACTGTAATTTTATGAGATATTTTACGAGGGTGTGTTTAGGGGCGGAGCAGGGTAGTGTTTGGGTGGGGCAACAAGTGGCAACTAACTCTTAAGGCCTGGCTAGTAGCTCAGGACTTGAAATTTTGAGCCCTGTATATATATATATATATATATATATATATATATATATATATATACACACACACATACATCCCTTTGTATAGTGCTTTTGTGGCATTTGTTTATACATGCCTGTTATTGTGACCAGCAACGTCCACATGAGAGTTCCCAGCAGGGGATTTCGCTGTGTGTAGTGACTGTCAAATGTCACGAGGTGGATAATATTCCTTCTCTATAAAAATGGTGACTTTACCACTCTTAATTACAGTTCTACTTCGCTGCAAAGTAGTTGGGCCACAGCGAGATGTATATACATATATATATATTGTGTATTTGTCTATTGTAGGTGATGCTTCAAGCTTTTGGGAATTACACCTCACCGATACCAGTCAATCTTGATGAAAACTTGTCTACAGACATAATTTATGGACTATTTACTTGATGCCCTTTGTATACTATATACATCTCTTGCCAGGGATTTATTGACTCAGGACACTATATATAGCTACTATTAAACAAGCAAAAAATTGGGGGAGCAAACCCTGAACATGTATATCTAAAGCCAGTGCAGCTATGGACCAAGCAACATGTATATTAAAAAAGAATAGCGCAACCATGCAAAAGAAATGACTTTCAAATATGGAGACAATCCATAAATAAAAATGGGGATTTAGTCCCACCATATGGCCATATCGTGCTCAAGCCCACCACTGCGTCAAAGTACCCCATTATCAGTGGGTCCTACACTATCCATAAAAAAGGGGTGAATCCAGCCTCTCTTACCCTTGGAGACAACACTCCTTGCTGGGAAGGTGTGCTAATGCACTACAGGGGACTCCTCCTATATCTACTTGATAGTGGACACCAATAGAGTACAGGTGTGTGTGGGGGATGGGATGCTCAACCCCAGAAGTCTGGTCAGACCGAATACATAATAAACAAGCAAAAAATTGGGGGAGCAAACCCTGAACATGTATATCTAAAGCCAGTGCAGCTATGGACCAAGCAACATGTATATTAAAAAAAGAATAGCGCACACATGCAAAAGAAATGACTTTCAAATATGGAGACAATCCATAAATAAAAATGGGGATTTAGTCCCACCATATGGCCATATCGTGCTCAAGCCCACCACTGCATCAAAGTACCCCATTATCAGTGGGTCCTACACTATCCATAAAAAAGGGGTGAATCCAGCCTCTCTTACCCTTGGAGACAACACTCCTTGCTGGGAAGGTGTGCTAATGCACTACAGGGGACTCCTCCTATATCTACTTGATAGTGGACACCAATAAAGTACAGGTGTGTGGGGGGGATGGGATGCTCAACCCCAGAAGTCTGGTCAGACCGACTACATAATAAACAAGCAAAAAATTGGGGGAGCAAACCCTGAACATGTATATCTAAAGCCAGTGCAGCTATGGACCAAGCAACATGTATATTAAAAAAGAATAGCGCACACATGCAAAAGAAATGACTTTCAAATATGGAGACAATCCATAAATAAAAATGGGGATTTAGTCCCACCATATGGCCATATCGTGCTCAAGCCCACTACTGCGTCAAAGTACCCCATTATCAGTGGGTCCTACACTATCCATAAAAAAGGGGTGAATCCAGTCTCTCTTACCCTTGGAGACAACACTCCTTGCTGGGAAGGTGTGCTAATGCACTACAGGGGACTCCTCCTATATCTACTTGATAGTGGACACCAATAGAGTACAGGTGTGTGTGGGGGATGGGATGCTCAACCCCAGAAGTCTGGTCAGACCGAATACATAATAAACAAGCAAATATTATATATATAGCTACTATTGTTGCGACGTACCAGATACCGGGATATACTATTTCAGACCGTATAGCCCAATATATACTTCGTTATTGATTCTTTAATGGTAAGACATGTAAAACTTGTGACATCTTTCACCCGTATAGATTGAGGTTATATACGTTATTCACAAATTTATTATGTAAACATTTTTCTTTTATTTAGAGCATGTTGATACAACATCTTAGTTTATGTGTCTGGTCTTGGCTGGCCAAACGTCGGAAGAATTAGGCACCTACTCTCTCCCTTTGGTGTCTTCCCACTTCTCCCTGAAGGGGCCCCTGTGTTCGCCCCCCAGGATTTGCCCTCGTCCAGATCCTTACTCTCAAGGCTTATCAGGTTAGCTTTCTCTTTTCCGTCTTGTTTCCATTTTGCTGTTTAGTTTCTGTAAATTATTGGGGTTTTTTTTCTTCTTTCTTTTTGACGATGTTGCACAGTTTTATGAAAAATATATTTAGATGCATTGAAAACATGAATATACATATGTTTTTTTCAACATGACATGATGCTTATACAAATCTTATTTGTGCACACTTTTGAACTCTACAACAGCACCCACCTAATCAGTCCTGAGGAAGCAAGTATATCTTGCGAAACGCATTGACTTATATGCATGGAAGAATTGTGGACCTAACTCGTGCTATCCACGTCAATATGAATATTACCCTATACTCTTGTTAAAAATGTTAATATTAAAATGTTTTTTTTTAATAAATTCCTAGAGCTATTGCATTCCACATGATTCCATTAATTGCTCGAAACAAGAGCTACAGGAGATCAAAAAAAAACTGAGGGAGAAGAGAAACATTGTCAGTACCAGTTTGCAAAAGTATATTTGCTTTGAAAGAATAAATCTCCTCTAACGTCGGGTGTCCTACTTGGACTTTGTAGATGTTGCTGCATTATGTAAAACCATTACAATAGTTTTTACAATTTAGAATGGGGCACCTTGAGACTGTCCATAATTTTTAAAGGGTGCCTTGACTGAAAAAAGGTTGAGAAACCCTGCCTTATCAACATTACACATCATTGACCCCAAAGCTGACATTGATAAGTCATATAAAGTAAACCTGATAGCTTATGGCAGTCAAACAAGTCAGACACTGGACACTTCTACCTTGAATCTATCAGGGTACAAGCTGATTTTCCACATTTCAAAAACAAAGGGATTTCCAGTCACTACTTACCAACCAGCCAGCAACCAGCCAAATTAACCTGTCTAACAGTATGCGTTAAAAACAGGGGTTTAGTTGCACACATTTGCAAATACATGCGTAAGCTGCAGGCCGCGCCAAGGCACCCTGATATCTGCAGTCCCTAACTCTACCTTTAAAGAGTCTCCACAATGGGAGCACATGCATTCTGATGAGATAGATGGAGGACAGGTGACTGGAGGGAGCCCACCCCTCCTTAAAGGCGCAGGGTCACACTGAACACCCAGCACAATGGCAGCGAAGGTGTCAGTGCGTTGCCTGACCAATATAAATGTTATACGATATTGCAAAAAGTGGTCACCTCCTCCACCTATAACTGGTCTAGATAGTAAGGAGCACTGGAAGGGCAAACGCAGATCAAAAACGAAGGGATTTCCAGTCACTACTAACCAACCAGCCAGCAACCAGCCAAATTAACCTGTCTAACAGTATGCGTTAAAAACAGGGGTTTAGTTGCACACATTTGCAAATACATGCGTAAGCTGCAGGCCGCGCCAAGGCACCCTGATATCTGCAGTCCCTAACTCTACCTTTAAAGAGTCTCCACAATGGGAGCACATGCATTCTGATGAGATAGATGGAGGACAGGTGACTGGAGGGAGCCCACCCCTCCTTAAAGGCGCAGGGTCACACTGAACACCCAGCACAATGGCAGCGAAGGTGTCAGTGCGTT
Source organism: Pelophylax lessonae (assembly GCF_965119305.1). Taxonomy (NCBI): domain Eukaryota; kingdom Metazoa; phylum Chordata; class Amphibia; order Anura; family Ranidae; genus Pelophylax; species Pelophylax lessonae. Next base: position 118,289,158 of record NC_138770.1, on the reverse strand, counting down.
GCCTGACCAATATAAACGTTAAACGATATTGCAAAAAGTGGTCACCTCCTCCACCTATAACTGGTCTAGATAGTAAGGAGCACTGGAAGGGCAAACGCAGATCAAAAACGAAGGGATTTCCAGTCACTACTTACCAACCAGCCAGCAACCAACCAAATTAACCTGTCTAACAGTATTGCTCGAAACAAGAGCTACAGGAGATCAAAAAAAAAACTGAGGGAGAAGAGAAACATTGTCAGTACCAGTTTGCAAAAGTATATTTGCTTTGAAAGAATAAATCTCCTCTAACGTCGGGTGTCCTACTTGGACTTTGTAGATGTTGCTGCATTATGTAAAACCATTACAATAGTTTTTACAATTTAGAATGGGGCACCTTGAGACTGTCCATAATTTTTAAAGGGTGCCTTGACTGAAAAAAGGTTGAGAAACCCTGCCTTATCAACATTACACATCATTGACCCCCAAAGCTGACATTGGTAAGTCATATAAAGTAAACCTGATAGCTTATGGCAGTCAAACAAGTCAGACACTGGGCACTTCTACCTTGAATCTATCAGGGTACAAGCTGATTTTCCACATTGTGGATAGAAATGTTAAGAGCCTGCTGGGCTTACCAGACAGCATGTGCTTAAATCTAATCCAACTCAGAAGTACATGCAGTACAACAACAGGCTCCTGAGATGACCGATTATAAAGACTTATTTCGAACTGACACTGTTGGTAAGCTTCCAGGTGGTATCATATGCACTTAGATGAAACGGTACAACCTACTGTGTGTGCACCTTGAAGGATCCCACTGGCTATAAAAGAGTTGTAAAGGATGACTAGACTGGGCATCATTGCACCAGTGCAGGAGGCTATTCCCTGGGTGTCTGTCATGGCAGTAGTAGTCAAGAAAGATGGCATTGTCCGCATATGCATTGATCTTGTGCACCTCAATAAGGCTCTCCTGAGGCCTTATCACCCATTAGAGACTATAAAGCAAGTGATCGCTGATATGCCACAGGCAAAGGTCTTCAGCATTCTAGATGCAAAATGTGTATTCTGGCAAATCCCTCTGGATGAGGAATCTTCATTACTCACAACATTTATGACCCCATTTGGGAGATACGAATGCTTACGGATGCCATATGGAATTTCAACTTTCAATTTCAGAGATGTATGGAACAGCTTTTTGCTGGACAGCCATGTGAAAAAGTCGTGGATGATATCTTGATTTGGGAATCCTCCATTGAGGAACATGACAAACGACTTAAATGCGTACTAGACCGTGTCAGAGCCACCAATATGCAGCTCAACCCTACCAAATGTTGAATGGTGCCATATGTTGGACACCTTCTCATGGATAACATCTCCACTCCGTCAGCTTCTGTGTCAAGATGCCGACTGGTGTTGGACTTGTGAGAGTCTGTAAGAACTCTTCAAGGGGTCCTTTCTCTCTGACACCCCTCTCTCTGAAGAGAAAACGAGCCACTACCCCTTTTTTTTCTTCAAAAGGTAGCAACGCACAAAAACTTTCTTCAAAATAATGCATCTCCCATTGACCCAAAATAATCTACGCAAAGTGTCAATTCAATGAAGTTTCTTTGCAAAGTGTCTTTAAATGAAGCATCTTTGCAAAGTGTCCTTAATCGCTTGCCGACTGCGCACAGTATATTTACTGCGGCAGTCAGCCCCGGCCAGGCAGAGTGACGTACATCTACGTCGCTAGCCTGTGACCGGGTTTTGAGCCAATAGCGGGCGAGCGCGCACCCGCTGAGGCGCGCGCCCGCCCCGGCTCGTTCACAGAGGATGTCCCGATGTCCGCCGGTCACACTACGATCGTCGGTAGAGCGGGAGAAAGGCGGGTGGCTTATGTAAACAAGCCGCCTGTCATTCTCCCCTGTGTAAAAATGGAGATCAGACGGTTCTACTATGTAGAACCGTTGATCTCTGTTTTTACAATAGGAGACCTGTCCCATTACAGTTAGAAACACGCCCCTAGGACACACTTAACCCCTCCCTCTCCAATACAGTTAACCCACTCCCTGCCAGTTTAATTTTTACAGTAACAGTGCATATGTATAGCACTGATTACTGCAGTAATGTCACTGGTACCCCCAAAAGTGTCAAAAATGTCAGTCAAGGGTCCGATCTGTCCACCCCAATGTCGCAGTACCGCAAAAAAAATCGCAGATCACCGCCATTACTCGTTAAAAAAAAAAAAACACCAAAAATGACAAAAATCTTTCCCTTTGTTAGTAAACGCGATAACTTTTGCGCAAACCAATCAAAATACGCTTTTTGCGATTTTTTTTACCAAACATATGTAGCATAAAACAAATTGGCCGAAAATGTTAAAAAATTTTGATTTTTACATTTTTTTGGGGGGGAATTTCATATAAAAAAATTTGAAAAATATTGTTATATTTGCAAAATTTACGCTCTTTTTTTTGTTTATTGCGCATGATCAAAAAATCGCACATGTGATCAAATACCACCAAAAGAAAGCTCTGTTTGTGGGAAAAAAAGGACTTGAAATTTGTTTAGGTACAGCACCGCACGACCGCGCAATTGTCCGTTAAAATCACGCAGTAAAAAATCACAAAAAACGCCCTGGTCAGGAAGGGGGTAAAATCTTCCGGGGCTTAAGTGGTTAAAGAGATATTGCCTCAGCAATGGTAATGGCCTATGACCCAAAATATCTTCACAAAGTGTCTCTGTGAACTATGGGTTTACCCCCTCCAGGTAGCAGCCCCTGGTTTTAACAGGAGAAGTCCTCTGTGGCAGAAGCTCTTTTCTCCCAGGTGGTGAAACAATGGCAGTTTTAATGATCCCCGTCTTCATTTACAAGGATAGAAAGAAAAGGGGATTTATCAATGTATATCGACCACCCCAGATTCCAATTTTCTTTAACAGATAGGAAGGTTTCCCACAGCTGAGGCCTGGACGGTTTCCGATGCAGCTTGGGAACATAGAAAAAGTCCCAAACCGCTTCTTCACACCAAGCCTTCCTCTTGCTTTCGATTTCCTCCATTACTTTCTGTGGAGCATATGGATAATCATAAATCCGTATTCCATGGCCACCTTCCTCTGCATGAGTCGTTGAAAATGAGAGAACCTGGAAAGTTTCTGCCTATTTCCTCTCCCAGGTGGGGCATATGGGGTCTCCACTTTAGAGATCAGCTTAGAATAAGCATCATTCTGTGCTTGAGCCCAAGTATAGGCGCGGAGTGGGGATAGGTTCAGGACCCTTGTAGCACAGGCCTCACAGAACCCGAGATTCCTCGCACAACTCATGCGAATGGCTACTGCTACTGTTTATTTGCTAAGTGAACTGTAGGACTTTTTCTTCCTTCAATTTCCCAGTTCAACTCAGTCTCCACTTCTGATTCCCAGTCACCAATTCCCTCTTCCGGGGATCCATATCAGCACTCAAAGCTGAGTGACCCCACATCAATGATCCCTGCTTCCACCTCACTGGATGAATTGGAGGACTTCAACTTCTGGATCCATTGATGTCCCTCTGTCTCTTTAAGAGCTGGACCTCTTGTTGTTGCAACCGCAACCAATGCACCCTATGGCCACTGCTCGGCCCTCACGATTTGTGTGCATTACACCTCTGAAATGTGGATCTCTCTGGTTTGGCAGATGGTTGTGCGGGTCTGCACCACTGGTCCTGACCCAGATTGTTCTTGGCACTCCCCGTCCTCTCCCAAAGGGAACAACCACTACTGGCGTTAGCAGTTCAGTGGTGGTTCCTACTTCCCAGTTCACATATAGTCTTCTGGGCTGGCAATCGTTCTGCTTCAATCTCAGCAATGTGTCACCACAGTGCCTACACTGGCCCCACGCTTGAGGCTGCACAGATACATTCAAACATCTGCTACATACCAGTCCAAGATACTCCGTGTCCCCTCCGCTGCATAATGCCAGACTTCCCTTGGGCATTAATTGGACTCCTGTCTCCAACAGGGTCAGGTTCTGCATCTCAGTCTGCTCTGCAGGTTCTCCGACACTACATGGGATAGCCTCTGCGCTCCAGCTCACTCACTCCAGGATTCGCAATCTTACTCCTCCACACACGTGTCTTCTACTCAGCTACACCGGATGGCAGAAGTGATGTCTCAGCTCCCTTCCCCTGTTCGGATTGGCGGCCCGCAGACTTCGCCCACCTCCCTAGACTAGCTGACTGTCCAGCGGTAGCTCCTCCTGCCGGGTAGATCTCTTTGGCGCGCTCTCTCCTGCGCGGTGCAGTAACCCCTTCACTGATGCTGTAACACTGCTCAGCCTGCACGAATGGTACTGCAATGCAGATTGTGTTCCCTGCCACAGACAGACATACATGACACAACCCCTGACGCACCAATCCCCGTGTCCCGGGTCACTGCTTTCTTGACCATGATGTGAAACCACACTTGCACTGATCACTGTAAAGCAGACATTACTTTCTTCTATAGTACAGCACATCCTTTCTTCGCTGACACTCCAGCACTTTACATGAGAAAACTTGGCTTTTTTTTTGGTATCTATCCGGGGGTTGTCTGTAGCAACCACTGCTGTATTCCTGGACGATGCCCCCAAATGTAGCTAACATGACATTTTTGGCACTTTTGGGGGGACCAGTGACATTACTACAGTAATCAGTGCTAAAAATATTCACTGTTACTGTAATAATGACACTGGCAGAGAAAGGGTTAACCCAGGGGTGATCAAAGGGTTAAGTGTGAGCTTAGGGGACTGTTTTCTAACTGTATGGGGGAGGGACTTGTGAAATGAACACAGAGACCTGTGATCGTATAAAGGAGGATAAATTCAGAGAGAACAACGTTCTGCTGTGTTTACAACAGCAGACATCATTCTCTCTCAGCGGGGGATGATTTCAGCCGCTGGCCCCATGAATTGGCATTCCCCGCTGGAGCGCCCTCGCAAACTGACATACCCATACGTCGGTTTGCACAGCCGAGCTAGCCTGCCGCAGTACAGCCACCACCTCTAATGATTGGTAAGCTGCAATATATTATATTTTTGGTTTTGGGTTTAACCACTTAACGACTGCTCACCGCAGATTTACTGTGGCAGGCAGCCGCTCATTGGCAAACCGACATAGTACTACGTCCCTCGCTCAGGAGACTCTAGGGGGCGAGCGCGTGCCCCCGGCGGTGCTCCCCTCCCTGCTCATCAGCCGGGGAGCCAGTGCATGTGACCGGAGGCTCACATGGCCACCTGCCACTTGCGATCCCCCGCAGCTGAGGGAGAAGGACAGACGGCTGATGTAAACACAGCTGTCTGTCATTCTCCCTGAAGTGATCACAGAGGCTATGTGATCCTGCTATATAGGATCGCATGTCTCTGTGATGACTTCCCAAGCCACGCCCCCTGACGGTTAGAATCACGCCCCTAGGGACACATTTAACCCCTTGATCACCCATACTGTTAACCCCTTCCCTGCCAGTGTAATTTTTACAGTAACAGTGCGTATTTTTAGCACTGATTTCTGTAGTAATGTCATTGGTATCCTCAAAAGTGTCAAAAATGTCAGTTAGGGGTCCCGTCTGTCCGCCGCAATGTCACAGTTCCGCAAAAAATCCCAGATCGCCGCCATTACTAGTAAAAAAAACTATAAAAATTACATAAATCTTTCCCGCAGTTAGTAAACGCAATAACTTTTGCGCAAACCAATCAAAATACGCTTATTGCGATTTTTTTACCACAAATATGCAGCAGAAAACAAATTGGCCTAAAATGTTAAAACATTTTGATTTTTAAATTTTTTTTTGAGAATTTCATATAAAAGAATGTGAAAAATATTGTTATTTTTCAAAATTGTTGCTCTTTTTTTGTTTATAGTGCAAAAAATAAAAATCACACAGGTGATCAAATACCACCAAAAAAAAGGACGTCAATTTTATTTGGGTATAGCGTCGCACAACCGCGCAACTGTCCGTTAAAGTCACGCAGTGCCGAATCGCAAAATAGGGCCTGGTCATTGAGCAGCTAAATCCTCCGGTCTTAAAGTGATTAATGCCGCTTTTAGCTCTCTTTTAAATCATGTGTTGCAATAGCATTTTATTGTGCATTATTGTAACACATAAAACTGAAGGAGGCCTAAAGGGGAACACTGTGTCATGTTACAATCTGATTGTACAATATAGATTAGATTTACCAACAGCTGTGCAGTCTGAAGGCCTACATGATTGAATATAAATGGATTGATTGTTTGTTTGATTGATTAGATAGCTCTTTGAAATACACACTTTAATTGTTAGTAAATCTAAAGGAGTTTTCAAGTTGTGCAGTCAGACTGTAACGTGTGTGGCAAGCTTTAGATGTATTGCACCAAGTTCTGATAAATTCTGGGAAATAAAAACCTGGCAAAATATTCACCATCATCCGGTATAATAGATTATATAAATTCATAAAAAAGACTGGACATATAACTATTCCAATCTCACTACCTAAATCGTTCTTTTCTACTATGCAATCTTTACTTTCCAACTTTGTATGGGTGGGCAAGAAACCTAGGTGTCAAGCTGCCCTCCTGATTAAAAGGAAACAGGTGGGAGGTATGAGCCTTTCTTGTCTGAAAGACTATCACACAGCATCCCTACTAGATCAGTTACGACACTGGCTCCACCCTTCTCCAGACAGACCGTGGTTATTTTTAGAAAGCGACATGATCTTTCCCAATTCCCTGAGGAACCTTTTGCTAATTGCACCACATCTATCCTCACATAAATTTAAAGACCACCCAACCCTCTTGGCTTCGTTGGAAGCTTGGAGGTCTCTTATTTTTTAACCCACCTCCCCATCAGGCCTTCATGCTGTTCCTATTCCCCTCTTATCACTGTCATACCTCACGGAGAACCTCAACGTTTCCATTTGGGTCCGCTATGGGGTTCTTCATGTTAGAGATCTGTATCGTGGGGGGCAAGCTCCTCTCATTTGAGGAGGTGTCCCTCTTTTACCCGCAATTGACCAATGAGAAGTTTACATATCTAAGACTTAGCTACCTAATCCAGCACTACCAGCCAACCTCCTTGATGATACCCTCCCGGGCCTGGACCTTTCTTACCGCTGACGGACCCAAACGTGGAGATATTTCCAAGTTTTATGACTTACTACAGTCCAAATCGATTTTCATCAAAACCCCTTACATGGTAAAATGGGAAAAAGACCTAGGCACATCCTTCATGGATGAACAATGGTCCAAAGTTATCTACTGCAACTACAAATCCACAAACTGTGTTACCAATGGGGAAATTGCCTTAAAACTCCACCAGAGATGGTATTACACTCCTTACATACTGGCCAAATTTCCTAACCCGACTGGGGTGACTTCAGACCAATATTGGAGAGGCTGTAGCCATGTTGGCACCTTGCTGCACATGGTTTGGTCCTGTCTCCAACTTCGCAGCTTTTGGGCGTCAGTCTTCCACCTGATCTCCACTGTTACAGGTCATCTTTTGAAACCCGAGCCAGCGTTAGCCATCTTAAGCATAGGAGCCACGTCCCTCCATCCCTCCCTTAGGCCGACTTGTATGCATATCCTACATGCCTCCAGGTTTACTATATTACGAAATTGGAAAACCTTGGAATCCCCTGAGATTAGAAACGTCATCAGATATGTTCATGAGATGTATGCCTTTGAGAAACTGTTGGTGGTCAGGGATGGCCGTGCCTCCAAGTTCTCTCAAGATTGGATGCCTTGGTGCTCACACTTTCAACTAGATGAAAAGTTATTGGAAACTATATCACTATAATGGTAATTCTGGTACACTGGGTAAGACCTGCATAACTTTGACCTTATGTACTCTGATATGTACACTATTCTGTGATGTTCCTATGTATTGTTTATCCATGTAATCTGTTGCTTAGGATTTTATGATAATCCTTTATACCCTAGCTTCAATTTCATGAAAACCTGTATCTACTTCTTGCATGCGGTGGTGAGTTGTGGGGCTGCCGCCTCTCTGGGCGTAGATTGTTCCCAGTGGGGGTGCTGGAGGAGACGTGCGGCCCTCCACTTCCACACAATCCCACATTTGAAGCCTCTTTTGGTTCTGTATTATTGCAATGATAATTTGCACATCTGTTACTAATATTTGTTATATCTAACAACATACATTGTTGGTTGTTACTTCTTGTCATTTTCTGTACGTTCCTTTTGAAAATTTTCAATAAAAATAACTTTAAAAAAAAAAAAAAAGTCTAGATATGCAGCTCTAATCAAATATATAGGACAACATTCAAATCACATTAGGGTGACAAATAAAGTCCATGTAATTGAGATGGTAAGGACAAAAGAAAGCCCCACACCAGCTTCAGTGCAACAGGAAATGCACACAAACCACCGTCTTTCAAGCAACTCTCCTTACCGGAGAGGTTGGACCCTCAAATTATAGAGTGGGCAAGTGAGAATGTAACAAGAAAGTATCCACAACTCACTCACAAAGCACTGAACATTCGGTAGAGCAGCTCCAAAAACCATCAAAGGACTGTACTTGTAGGCCTACAATCTTACATAAACCACCCAATCACGTAAAGGCTCACCGGGATGATAAGGAAAAAAGCACCCATAGTGAAGTACGTAACGAATGGTACAAAGGGCTTTATTAAAATGTACTTTCAAAGAGCAATGAAAAATTCAGCATCCAAACAAATCAATCAAAATGACCGTGACTACTAGCCTGCTTGCATCATGTCAGGTCCTGCCTAACGCGTTTTGTCATCAGCAGACATCATTACAGGCGGGACCGATTGCTGGGGATTCGTTTGGATATTACCAATTTTTTCCTCCCAAGTAAATAACCACTGACACCAATGATCCTTTAAACTATTTGGATGATAGGAATTATTTCCACAGACCCCCAATCTCAGGGACATTCTTCTGTTTGACCACCAGTGTAAGGAGCATTCTCCCTACTGACCACCAGTGCAACAGGGCCCTTCTCCCAATGATCACCAGTGTAATGTGACCCTTCTCTTAATGACCACCAGTGTAACAGGCCCTTCTCCCAATGAACACCAGCATAACAGGGCTCTTCTCCCTATAACCACCAATCAAAGAGTGCATTTCAATGACCACCAATGTACACAATATTCACTAGCTGCGTTTCTTTTTTGGAAATGATTAATTGTTTCATTTTATTACTACTCAAAATATTTTTATCATATAGATCAGCCCTGGGACTTTAGATACACTAAGCACACATTTCTTACTCTTTTATTTATTCTGATATAACTTACTGTTCTTGCTGATGCACCCTGATCTGTAGATAAAGTATTAGCAGTGGTTCTCTGATATATAAATGTTATTTCAAGGGTTCATCCATTTTATAAAGGTTGCAAAAGGCTGGTCCAAAATCTGGTAATTCTTGTGCACCAAAGGAATTGAACAATATATTGCCTATATAACAACCATAAGCTCATTAAAGGGGGCCTCATCCACAAAGACATGGAGCTTCTCCCACAACTCATAATTAGTTACACAAAGGAATATAACAATGTGACTCGCTTAGAATTTGCACATCACTGCCATGTTATATAAAACGTCAGAAAAAAAAGGTAATTCAAAAGAAACTTGACAAATAAATATAAAAGTATAAAAGACTGTCAATCATCAGAATACATACTGTATGCTTTACAAATAAAATAAGACTGCAATCAAAGCCAATTCAAAGAGGATGGAGGAACAGAGTGAAATTACACCTACAGTGATCCAAGTATAACACATTACCAATGGCAATCATGGAGCCAAGACAAAAGATGTTTAGAGTCATGTGAATAACATGGTGGACAAGAAACAGTATGTTGGAGACAACTCACAAAAATATTCTTTACATTGCAGACGTGAATGATGTGTTCTTTCTAACAACTGCTACTATTTCTTCACAGCTGCCAATCAGATCTAGAGCAAGTTTTAGTTTGATTTGCAGGAAGTAAGTTCTCAGTAAAAAATACATTGAAACACCAGGCCTTTAATGATCAATTTTCTGCCATAATAAGGTATCTTTGTGGATACAGAAGCTTGCAGCAGCGGAAAAGCTTGAAAGGATGTTTGTACCTGTATTTTTGAGTAAAAAAATTAATATTACTTTAAACCCAACTCCAGCCTAACCCACTGTAACCCTATCCACCTCCTGGAGCCACCCTTTATGTATATTTTTACAATTTTGTGTATATATACCTTTTTTTGCAGGTATCTTTTGGCTGGTCACTTAGAGAAGAACTTCAGTACCGTCCCCCTGCCTGTGACTGGGCAGTGAAGGTAAAGTGGGACATAGAAGAGATGATCTCTTTGTCATTTCATTGTCTTCTCCTATCAACATGCTCCTTCACAACACAGGAGCTGATTGGCTCCTTTTGAGGCGTCTTCTTCTCCCATGCTAAGCTTTGCTGTACAGGGACAGCATGAAGCTAACACCAAGTCAAATTCAGGGACTTACAATGGCTACATTTAATAAATTATATTTAATGATAAATTAATGAATTCAGAACTGTAGTAATCGATGTCTTTTATATATGTCGAGAGTTTAGCTTTAATACATCTTCCACTTTTATGGCATTGTTCTGTGAACCCAGGGCAAAGTGATAATACACCCATGGACCTGCATTCAACGGAGTAGACTACCTTATAATTAAGCTCCCGCGGGAAGAGCGAAACATTTCAGGGGGCATGGCTTTGGCAGAGACTCATCGGCTGATGCCATTTTCATGTCTATGCTAGGTTGGCTGAACAGGAGTGCAGCGTTTTATTTTTATTTTATAGATGCATTGCTTCGTATGAGAACCTTTGGCAACCTGCACCTTTCTCCCTGGTGACTGTAAGAGTTTAGTTCCCCAGCTTGAGCAGCATTCATAATCTAGTATCAAGATCACCATGAGAAGGAGACAGATGGTGCTTAACCACAGAGTGGTAAGGCTCCATTCACGCTACCGCGACTTGTCAGGCAACTTGTCAGCCTGACAAGTCGCGGTCCCTCGCGGTCCATGCAGTGCTACAGGACCCATTCTAATAGGAGCGACACAAGTCGCTCCGACTTAGAAAAAGGGTCCTGTACTACTTCGGGGCGACCTCGGAGCGACTTGCATAGACATTCATTATATGAAGTCTGTGCAAGTCGCGCCGAAGTCGCGGTGCACGGGACTTTTACAGGTCGCCCCCGAAGTCGTGCCGCGTTAGTGTGAACCGGCACTAAGTCTGCAGGGGTCAATGCTGGGGAGAAGGTGATGACAAATGATCAATAGAGCATTGTGGGTTATCTAAAGTCAAAGCACAACAGAAGTTGTCTGTCTGATTTGAATCCTGGATGGCGCGTTCTCATAAGCGATAAGTCACTGCAACTTGGGCAATCATCTATCAAGTCCTGACTGTAAAATAAAAAAAAATAAAAAATAACACAAAATCATAATAAATTAGAGTTGCAAGAACTGTGCAAACAGGAATTCTGGCACTATGTAGTGGTGTCACTATTCTTCAATTCTACAAAATATACCTTGATTTCACTATACTACTAATGAAAAATTCTCATTAATACTTTAAAGAGATGTTATCTTGAGAAAATCTAATTTATTGTTATATAAATGCAAAAAATATTGAAAATATACTAAACTGAATAAGAACATAGATGAACTGAGCTTGATATAGAGTAGTTTTATATATTCATAAGCCAAATTGTAGTTCAATTCTTATTTCTAGAAAATAATATTCATTGCCTATGAATACTTGAATATCAAAAAATTAATTATTACTTTCATTTTAGATAATCATATGATATACAAAACTAGAAGCTTTTGTACATTAAAAATTTGCAACATATTTACTAGTTTGAACATTCACCAATATCATGTGTTCATAGATAAGAAGATTTCTGGACTTTAATGGCACAACAAACTCAGGTATTAATTAAAATATTATTATTTTATGTAAAAATACAAAATATTAAAAATTGTTACAATAGTACCCTCACATAATTCCTTAATAGACAACAATTCACATTACTGGTACCACCATCAGCCCTCATAATTGGGTTGGAAACCCCCAAGTAGACAAAGCAACAAAGAGCATAGGAGATGGGTCCCCAATTCCCCAATACCCAGTGGTAGCTGCTTAAAGGGGTGATGATGACCAGTTCATAGTCCTGCTTGACATATTTTGCTGCAGATGCACTTCTTCAGGAGCTTAAGGGTTAAAAACAGGATAAAAATAGTAAAATCAACATTAAACCAAAATAGACAAAAAATACAAGCTTGCCAGAGATGGCTGTACTTACAATGGTATATAATACATTTACAAGGCATGAGGAGAGGAGGCAGTAAGATGGGGGGGACAGCCCAGGTTCCCTCGAAAATGGATACGGCACATCTAAAGACAACAGCGAAGGTCGATGTAAAGTAGTATTCTAGGGGTTTAGACCAGCCTTTTTCAACCAGGGTGCCCAGTCACCCTGACGTGCCTTGTGGCTTCTTCAGGGGTACCTTGGCAAAATGCCTAATAATTGATCAAAAATTACATATAGGCAAGCCAGGTGGTGAATGAAGCCTGCCTTTTAGTTACACAAAGCCACAGGTTTTCTTGGTCACCATTATGACTTTCTAGACACTGGCATCCTAACAACCAATTATGTCATCAGTTGATAAGGAGAATATCAGTCGCTTCCACAGCATCCTTGTTTGACCCTTCTCTGCCTCTCTCCCTCAGCACGGGGTCACATTAGCTTACTGATGGAGAGAAATTGAGGGAGAAGAGAAACATTGGAATACTAGTCAGTAGTAGTGTGCAAAAGTGTATTTGCTTTAGAAGAAAATAAAAATCACCTCTAACGTTGGGTGCCCTACTTGTGTGGATGTTGCTGCGGTAGCACTACTCCCTTGGGAGCTGCTGGTTACAGGTTCCCCTGGGTTACCTTTAGCAGCGACATGACAGTTCAACATATCCCAAGTGTTTTAGCTCAGTCAGAAAACAGTCCAGTAGCTTTGGTTTTTGTGTTTTTACTTAGAGCTTGGATGGGAGAAGGGATGAGTGGGATACTCCAACTTAATATAACTATGCACAATTGGCTGGAACGACTTGATAAATGCTGAGTAGCGCTGAGTAGCGCTGAGTAGCACTAAATAGCGCTGAGTAACGCCCCCCCCCCCCCCCCCCTTTGTACCTATTCCTCAGGGTCAACTACACGGCACCCCCTTTACTGATAAACTTCCTGTGTGAGCTAGCTCCTTGATCCCCTGACTTCTCTGAAGTGGTCCCCTCTCTTAGAACCACCTTCCTCACACCTACAGGAGGAGAGACAGCCGTCCACCTCCTCCTGGGACTTTGCTCCCATCAAAAGACACCCTGCCTCATGTGCTCTCCCATTTTATCACCAATCCCATGATGCACCTCTCCAGGTGCCAACCCACTGGGACAGTTACAAAAGCTTGTGTATCATTGGCCAGGTTTCTCCACTGTCCAACATGCCTCCCTATTGGTTACAGTGGGGACACTCCCTCAGACCAGACGAATACACACTGAGCACAGAGAGCAGGCCTAACTAACGATCAGGCTCCCCTGATAAGCAACAGGAGCATTCAATGCTTTTACCAAGCACCTGTCTAGGAGGGTGCTACACTGCATTATGTAAAACTATTAGAATCGCTCTTTTACATTTTAAAATGGGGTTCCTCGAGACCCATGTCCATAATTTTAAAGGGTATCTTGAGACATTCCATAATTATAAAGGGTGCCTTGAGACTGTCTATAATTTTAAAGGGTGCCTTTACTGACAAAAGGTTGAAAAACACTGTTTTAGACTACTGGATAGAGTGCTTTAAATAACATTTTTACTTATACAGGTATTAAAGGAGTTGTAAAAGCAGAAGGTTTTTTATCTTAATGCGTTCTATGCTTTAGGATAAAAAGCCTTCTGTGTGCAGCAGCCTCCCCAACACCACCTAATACTTACCTGAGCCCCATCTCTGTCAAGCGATGTCCACAAGTCCCTCGGACGCCCAGGCCTCTCCCTCCTGATTGGCTGAGACATTGGCTCCCACGGCTGTCAGTGAAAGTCAGTAAGCCAATCAGGAGAGGGGGCGGGGCTGAATGGCAGCTCCGTGTCTGAATGGACACACAAAGCTACAGCTCGGCTCGGGTGCCCCCATAGCAAGCTGCTTGCTGTGGGGGCACTCGACAGGAGGGAGGGGCCAGGAGGGCCAAAGAGGGACCCAAGAAGAGGAGGATCCAGGTTGCTCTGTGCAAAACCACTTCACAGGGCGAGTAAGTATACCATGTTTGTTATATATGAAAAAAAAAAAAAGACTTTTCAATCACTTTAATCATGACCCAGGAAATAGGAAAAAGGTAAGTATCCAATTTCCACAAAGAGATAGATAGGTGTCCTAAAATAATAGTAGGAATATATTTTCAATGTAAAAGGGGGACACTCTGCTTATGAATGTCCACAATAAGATGGTTTACCAATATCACAATAATTGAGTGACATTTATAAAACAAATTAGTGTTAAATTTATATGCAAGGCTGACTTCCCAACATTTTATCTGTGTATTTGTCACCCCTGCACGTTTACACCTTGGCAGACATCTAAGACAGATTTTCACAGGTCTGCAAAAGATTTACCACTGGAGATGAGACTGATTTTGATCAAGATTAGGCAGAATTCTCTCCAGACTCGCAGCTAAGAAATGGTTAGGACAGAACTAATGTGTTGCCACCATCCCTTTCTGATTCTCACCAAGAAGTATTTAACCACTTGCCGACAAGTACATATACTGCGGCGGTCAGCCCGTGCAGATAAAGTGACGTATGGGTACGTCACTCGCCTGCGAGCCAACAGGGGGCGAGCGCGCGCCGCCGGAGGCGCGCTCCCGCCCCCGCTCGCTCACTGTGATCCCCGCGCGTGTGACCGGCGGACCCGAAGTCCGCCGGTCACTCGCGCCCGTCCGTTATAGAGGGAGAAAGGCAGGCGGCTAATGTAAACAAAGCCGCCTGTCATTCTCCCTTGTGTAAGTGCAGAGATCATACGGTCCTGCTATGTAGGATCGTATATATCTGTAGTTACACAACAAGCCACATCCCTTCACAGTTAGAATCATGCCCCTAGGGACACATTTAACCCCTCCTTCTCCAATAAAGTTAACCCCTTCCCTGCCAGTGTCATTTTTACAGTAACAGTGCATATGTATAGCACTGATTACTGTAGTAATGTCACTGGTAACCCCAAAAGTGTCAAAAATGTCAGTCAAGGGTCCGATCTGTCCGTCGCAATGTCGCAGTCCCGCAAAAAAAATCGCAGATCGCCGCCATTACTCGTTAAAAAAAAAACAATAAAAATGACAAAAATCTTTCCCTTAGTTAGTAAACGCAATAACTTTTGCGCAAACCAATCAAAATACGCTTATTGCAATTTTTTTTTTACCAAAAATATGTAGCAGAAAACAAATTGGCCTAAAATGTTAAAAAATTTAGATTTGTACATTTGTTTTTGGGAATTTCATATAAAAAAATTTGAAAAATATTGTTATTTTTGCAAAATTGCCGCTGTTTTTTGTTTATAGCGCATGATCAAAAAATCGCACAGGTGATCAAATACCACCAAAAGAAAGCTCTGTTTGTGGGAAAAAAAGGACGTCAAATTGCACGACCGCGCAATTGTCCGTTAAAGTCACGCAGTGTCGAATCGCAAAATAGGGCCTGGTCAGGAAGGGGGTAAAATCTTCCGGGGCTTAAGTGGTTAAAACTCCTATAGGGCTTTATGAGCAACAATATATAACAGTTAAAAGTAAAAAAACAATAATATTCTTTATTTATACGTACATCATGAAATACAGTATATGTTCAGTGAAAACAATTTGTGGCTGATATGTTGTAAATCATGACAACAGATGATACTGTAATACAGCAATACCCAATTAAACACCCATAAGGGCTTCTGTACAATTACAGGTGTTACGTCAGTGCTTCTGTAAGTGCCCTATATCCCAACGTTTTTAGACTTTCTATCTTCATCAGGGGTAAGAGAATGCAAGTATATTAGATAAACTAACCAATTAGTGCCCATTCAAACTACCGCGACTTGTCAGGCGACTGGTCAGCCTGACAAGTCGCGGTCCATGCAGTGCTACGGGAACCGTTCTAATAGGAGCGACTCAAGTCGCTCCGACTTAGAAAATAGTTCCTGTACTATTTTGGGGCGACATCGGAGCAACTTGCATTGACATTCATTATATGAAGTCCGTGCAAGTCGCGCCGAAGTCGCGGTGCATGCGACTTTACAGGTCGCCCCCGAAGTCGTGCCGCAGGATTGTGAACCGGCGCTTACACCTTTAATTTATTAAAGAAGAGTATTTACTGCTGATTGTGGAGGTTGAAATGTACGCTGAGATAATTCTGGCTCTATTGGCTCTAGGCTGTCCATATGATTCCTTACAGTATGTGCTTGTATGACACCTGCTGGTGGTTGCTCTTGCCTGCGGGAGTTGGAAATGAGGTACCTGGATCATATTTTTTTAATAAATTGGCTGATGTAATTGGTTTGTATATCTATTATACCAAAGCATGGGATTCTACAAAGGTAAGCATTTCGAGAATGATGTTTTTTTTCCTAAAAGAGTTGAAAATTTTACCCTAATAAATTGTAGCTGTGTTTACATTGAACACCCAGTCATGTGCAGGAGATGATTAAAAAAGAGCTAACGGTGTGACCTGGCAAGGGGTAAAATGGTAAGAATTGTGAGATGCATCACTAGAGGCAGTGGTGTATTTTGGTTTTGTGCTGCCCTAGGCAAGACTAAAATTGGGTGCCCCCCCTTCCGCCCTCCTATGTCAATTTGCCCCACTCCTTCCTTTTTAACGGACGTGACTCCCTCCAAAATTGAAGGACTTCAATTCCCAGCATGAACCCCTGAGATCTCACGAGATGGGGGGTGGGAGAGAGAGAGGGGGGATGAGAGAGAGAGAGGAGGTGCGGGAGGGAGAGAGATAGGGGGGATGAGAGAGAGGGGGGATGAGAGAGAGGGCGGAGGGAGAGAGAGAGGGGGGTGGGGGAGGGAGGGAGAGAGAGAGGGGATGAGAGAGGGGGGAGGGAGAGAGGTGGAGGGAGAGAGAGAGGGGGGATGAGAGAGAGGGGCGGAATGAGAGAGAGGGGGGATGATAGAGAGAGAGGGGGGTGAAAGGGAGAGAGAGAGATAGGGTGAGAGAGGGGGGATGAGAGAGAGAAAGAGAGGGGGTGAGAGAGAAAGGGGGATGAGAGAGGAGGGGGTGAGAGAGAGAGAGAGGGGGGTGAGAGAGAGAGGAGGGGGGTGAGAGAGAGAGGTGAGAGAGGCAGCTCTAGCAACCAGTGGCCGAAAGAGTCTCAGGGGGAGGGGGGGGCTTTTTTGCTGCCCCCCTGCAAAGTGCCGCCCTAGGCCTGGGCTTTGTCGGCCTAGGCCAAAATACAGCACTGACTAGAGGGATCACCTGCAAGAGGAAGAAGGCCCTATCTGGCCTATATTAATCTTTAGTTATCACTAGAGTGATCACTGACATAAAGAAGGAGGTCCTGATTCCCCTATATAGATCTTTAGTTATCACTAGAAGGATTAACAGCAGGAGGAAGGTCCTGATTCCCCTGTATATACTGTATCTTTTGTTTTTACTATTGGGATCCTCAGCAGGAGGAAGGAGGTTCTGATTCTCTTATAAAGATCTTTAGTTATCCCTAGAGGGATCATCAGCAGAAGGACTTAGGTCCAGATATCCCTTTATAGAGCTTTAGTTATTACCTGTTACAACTCCAAAAAAACTCTACTTTCTTGCCTTTTTTTAGACTTAGGTTTCAGTTTAGGAGGTTCTTTAATATAAATAAATAAATACATTTCAGCAGCTACAAATCCTGTAGCTGCTGAATTTTTTTTAAAAAAGGACACTTAGCTCTCCGGGGATCCAGCGCTGCCCCACCCGGGCTAGTTCTACACTAGGCTCTGGGCTCCTGATGTCGGAATCTTTAGTGTGGAAAGCTGTCTTTGACAGCTTGCAGCTTCATAGCCAGCTTACTTCTGCACATGTGCAAACTAGGCTATGCTTTGTGACTGGTCTCGCAGCCTTCTGGGACCTGTAGTATGTCAGAGAAAGCTGCAGATGAAGGGGGGGGGGGGCGAACTTCCTTTCAGATCACCTAGGCAGTGGCAGCAGGTATCTGTCAAAACTAAGTACCCACTCCGCACCCCCTCCCCCCAAAAAAAAAATTACATGCCAATTGTGGTAGAGGAGGACTAAAAGCGGAACATCCCATATTTTGGGTGAAGTTGCGCTTTTAAGATGCTAATGCTGCAGATTAGGTTCACATGAGGTCTTAAAAAAATTGTCAGTAGGGCTAAATGATTCAGTCTTTATTAACTTTAGACACTTTTGTTTTAGCCTGTAGTTCTTCATTAAACAGCAACATAAACATTGAACACTACATTGGCATCAAGTGAAAATCATGGCTGTTATTGGAGGTCTGCATGTAGGTCATCTCTCAGCAGGCTGCCCCAGCAAGTCATTAATCTTTCTCTGAGCTTATAGAGTTCATGTTTTCTCTACTGCTCTGAAACTCCCTATTTACAGAACCCCAGGATGGCTGTCAATCATCCTACAATAAATTAACAGCGCTGTTTTCCACAGGGACACAACGTACCACTGCACTGGGTCTAAGCAATATGGTGATAGCATAATGAGGTATAACAGCATGGTGTGTATATAACAAATAGAAATAAACTGCCTTCATTTAAAGTGGACCTATTCTCAAACTCTAAAAAAAGCCATGATTACAAACCCGCAGGGATTAGTAAATAATGAATTAAAAAGGGATGAAATATATACATGTTAAAAAAAAATGAAAGGAACACTTTTAAAACACATCAAATCTCAATGGGGGAAAAATACGTGGATATCTATACTAATATGGACTGGGTAATGTTTTAGGAATGAAAGAATGCCACATCATTTGATGGAAATGAAAATGAACAACCTACAAAGGACTGAATTCAAAGATACCCCGAAAATCAAAGTGAAAAAATGATGCAGCAGGCTAGTCCATTTTGCTGAAACTTAATTGCAGCAACTCAAAATGGTACTTATGGCTCCCCATGTGGTTGTATGCATGCCTGACAATGTCGGGGCATGCTCCTAATGAGACGACTAATGGTGTCCTGGGGTATTTCCTCCCAGATCTGGACCAGGGCATCACTGAGCTCCTGAACAGACTGAGATGCAACCTGCTGGCGTGGGATGGACTGAAACATAATGTCCCAGAGGTTTTCTTTTGGATTTAGGTCAGCCAAACGGGGGGGGGGGGGGGGCATCAATTCCTTCATCCTCCACGAACTGGCTGCATACTCTCGCTACATAAGGCCGGGCATTGTCGTGCACCAGGAGGAACCCAGGACGGACTGCACCAGCCTAGGGTTCGGCAATGGGTCCAAGGATTTTATCCTGATACCTAATGGCAGTCAGGGTGCCATTGTCTAGCATGACGAGGTCTGTGCACCCCTCCATGGATATGCCTCCCCAGGCCATCTCTGACCCAACACCAAACCAGTCATGCTGAATGATGTTTTTTTTTTTGAATGCTGAATGATGTTACACACAGCATAACATTCCCCATGGCTTTTCCAGACCCTTTTACCTCTGTTACATGTGCTCAGGGTGAACCTGCTCTCATCTGTAAAAAGCTCAGGGCGGACCTGCCAATTCTGGTGTTCAATGGCAAATGCCAATGGAGCTCCACCGTGCCTGGCAGTGAGCACAGGGCCCACTAGAGGACGACGGGCCCTCAGGCCACCCTCATGAAATCTGTTTATGATTGTTTGGTCAGAGAAACTCACACCAGTGGCCTGCTGGAGGTTAATTTATAGGACTCTGGCAGTGCTCATGCTGTTCCTGCACAAATGAGCAGATACCAGTCCTGCTGATGGGTTGAGGACCTTCTACAGCCTGTCCAGCTCTCCTAGAGTAACTGCCTTTCTCATGGAATCTCCTCCATGCTCCTGAGACTGTGGTGGGAGACACAGCAAACCTTCTGGCAATGGCACGTATTGATGTGCCATCCTGGAGGAGTTGGACTGCCTGTGCAACCTCTATAGGATCTAGGTATCTCCTCATGCTACCAGTAGTGACACTGACCCTAGCCAAATGCAAAACTAGTGAAAAGCAGTCAGAATAGATGAGTAGGAAACAAATGTCAGTGGCCTTCACCTGTAAAACCACTCCTGTTTTGGAGGTTATCTCGTGGTTGCCCATCTAGTGCACCTGGTGTTAAATATATTAAAACCAAAGCAGCTGAAACTGATTAGCAACCCCCTCTGCTACTTAACTGACAAAATCAATATCCCAGGAGTTTAATTGACTTGA
Organism: Pelophylax lessonae; assembly: GCF_965119305.1. Lineage (NCBI taxonomy): Eukaryota > Metazoa > Chordata > Amphibia > Anura > Ranidae > Pelophylax > Pelophylax lessonae. Next base: position 118,268,810 of record NC_138770.1, on the reverse strand, counting down.
TGCTATTTTCTGAATAAAAAGCGTTACTTTCATTTTTTGAGCAGTGTATATTTTTACAGATGAAAGTGCTGTTTCGGGTTTCCTCTATTGCTGCTTGTATACTATTTGAATTGTATTGATTTTATTAAGGTGAGAGTTCAGATGGCTGATTCGCTCCTTAAAGGCTTTGTACACTTTTAAAGGTTTTCATTGTTTTAACTAGGTATTAGTGTAGTTATATTTCCTGTGCTGTAATGATGGGCTTACATGTTTGTGGTTTAAGGTTGTAGTGTCATGGCTAATAGATTCCCCTATGTTCATGGTTTGCTACAGCTAACATGTCCCTAATTGGGAAAGGGACAACTTCCTGTTCTGATTCGCACAGCATCCAATGCAATACCGTCCGTCCACTCTATGTCACATCACAAATTTGGGAGTTCCTGATGTGTCTGTGAATGCTCTGCCTGCTTGTGTCTTGCAGATATAATTACCTTTCACCTGCTCCAGCACTAGATTGAGAGACCTAGGGATTGTGGAATATATAGTTTCTTCACTGGAAAATTCAGTTCTTAGACTTCAGCCTGAGGTCATGCATTAAAGCGGAGTTCCGGGCACAGAAGTCATTTTTCAATAAACATACCCCCGGGACAGTCAGGGCTAGCACATTCCACAATGGCTAGTCTCTGATCTGTCCCAGTTCGCACTTACCTTTTAGAAGAAATACTTACTTATAAAATTTCTTCCACAGCGTTTCCATCTCTCTTGTGGGCAGCTGAAGCCGGCGCGGTCCTCTTCTGTGTCTTCTTCCGCGTCTTCTTGTCCCAGAATGCACTGCACCGGCCCCTCTCGTCACTTCCGGTGCAGCGCCACATTCCTCCACAGCTTCTGGGCATGCCCAGAAGCTGTTTAGCAGGGGAATGCGGCGTTGCCCGGAAGTGACGAGCGGGGCCGGTGCTGTCGCATTGATTCCTGGGAGCGATGACGTTCAGCTCCCAGGAATCAGTGCAAGCCAGGAAGTGACGGGTGAGCCACGGCGCAGAGGGAGGAAGTGAAGACTAGGTGAGTATCTTCGATCTTCAATTACAAGGTGAGTGAATAAAAAAAAAAATCTAACTATCCAATTCTGTTTCAGGTTAAGGGGAAGAAGCGGACGGGCACAAAAAAAAAATATCGATTTTGTGCCCGGAACTCCGCTTTAACCTGTGCCCATGCCTTATATTTCCACACAAACAAAATTGCTGATAAAAGAAGGTGAATATTTACTGTACTATAGAATGCGCATACAAAGCAACAAATGACACCATGAAACTACATAATCATTACACATCTTATGCAGGTGAAGAAAATGCACGTAGGAATATTTATAATGCCTTTGCCCGCTTGCCGACCGTATACTGTAAATATACGGCGGCAAGGCGGCTCTCCTGCACTGGATCACATACCTAGCACGTGATCCAGCACTTCCGGGTTGAGGGCACGCAGGTGTGCTGCCAGTGGTCCACTCATCACAGCGGGAGCCGATCAGCTGGTACTGCAGAATTGATGTACGCCACCACCCACCGATTGTTCGTTTCACAAGGAGAATGGCAGTCTCCCTATGTAAACAAGGCAGATTGCCATTCTGTCAGCAGCGAAGGCATTGATTCTATGTTCCTGCAAAGCGGGGACACAGATATATGCCTTCCCCTAGCACAAGCAACGCCTACAATATAGTAAAACACCAGCTAGGAACACATTTAACCCTTTAATCACCCTCAATGTTAACCCTTTCCAAGCCAGTGTCATTAGTATAGTGACAGTGCATATTTTTTAGCACTGATCAATGTATTAGTGTCACTGGTCCCCAAAAAGTGTCAGTTAGTGTCCCGGCTCTACGCCGCAATATCGCAGTCCCGCTATTACTAGTAAAAAAAATTAATTAATTAAAATTCCACAAATATAACTGATAGTTTGTAGACGCTATAAATTTTGCGCAAAGCAATCAATATACAATAATTGGGATTTTTTTTACCACAAATATGTAGCAGAATGCATATCGAGTTAAATTGAGGAAATTCGATTTTTAAATATTTGTCTTGGATATGTTTTATAGCAGAAAGTAAAAAAATTTTTGTTTTTTTTTCTTTTCGAAATTGACGGGTTTTATTTTTTTTTGTTTATAGCGCAAAAACTAAAAAACACAGAGGTAATTAAATACCACCAAAAGAAAGTTCTATTTGTGAAAAAAAAGGACACCAATTTTTTTGGGTACAGCATTGCACGACCGAACAATTATCAGATAAAGTAAATGCAGTACCGTATTGCAAAAAATGGCCCGGCCATGAAGGGGGGTTAAATCTTCTGGAGCTGAAGTGGTTAAGCTGGCATCATGTATGTGTGTAAGGCCCCTTTCACACGGGCGGTCCGATCAGATCCGCCTGTCAGTTTTTTAGGCGGATCTGATCGGATCCTCCATGCAGCTCTATGGGGCAGCGGGTGTCAGCGGAGGTCACCTCCGCTGACACCCGCTGCCATCCGCATCCGATCCTGTGCTGAAATCTGGACGGATGGAAACCCTATTTTTCCATCCATTCAGTAATCGGAGCGGAGCGAATCTGAAGAGAGCGGACAAGCGGTCCGTTCTCCTCCGATCCCCCATAGAGGGCAGCGGGTGCTGAGACACCTCCCTCTCCGCTCTGCAAGCGGAGACGGAGCTGTCATCCGCCCGGCTCAGCGGGGATCGCGGATCGATCCCCGCTGAGCAACACGGATCCGCCTGCGGAGGCGGACCATGTGAAAGAAGCCTTAGTATGTGAGCACCATTAGTCCTGTTGTTAAAGCAAAAGTTATTTTTGAAATTGGGGAAGTCATTCCCTTAGTTTGACAAAGTCAAGAGGTATTCCAGTCAAATACGAACTAATCCTAAACCTCGTCCCACCCTGATTTTAAGCCTATTCAATCTACCTGGGGAAAGGAAAGATCAATATACTTACCTCTGCTGAGGGAACTTCAGTAACATGATTGGGTCCCAGCGCCAGCTTCAGTAGAGGAGGGACAGCCGACATTGGATGTCCCATAGAACATCACCTGAGGACGCTGGTGAGCTAAGCTCGTCCACGCATAGCCTAGACAGTGATCTCATCAATGCACGACTGCACTCCAGAGCAGCATGTACGTTTTATGTTGGACAATTAATGCTGATTACAAGCTTAAAGCGGTTGTAAACCCGAAAACAAAAAAAAAACCTGCAAGACAAAGGCATAATGAGCAAGTATGCATCACATACTAGCTCATTATGTATTACTTACCTTAGAACGAAGCCCCGACATGGACCCCCGGACATCGCTGCGGGCGCTTCAATGATCCCCCGGCGTCTCTTCCGGGTTCGGCGGCTCCGGCGCTGTGACTGGCCGGAGCCGCGATGACGTCAATCCTGCGCATGCGCGTGGGAGTGATTTTCCGGCAAGCTCCCGGCAAGGAAAGCTGAAGGTCCCCCCGGACTTTCAGAGCGCATGCGCCACTCGCGTGAGCGGCTGCATGCACTGCAAATATCTCCTAAACCGTGCCGGTTTAGTAGATATTAATTGTACCTACAGGTAAGCCTTATTATAGGCTTACCTGTAGGTAAAAGTGTCAAAAAGTGGGATACTACCGCTTTAATATACTGTTGTATATTGGATAATGCACTATAGAGCTCTTTGTATTTTCTTTGTACATAACTGCGAGTGTGGTTTCTGTGTGAGACCAAAGGACCAGTGATTTATATGCATGACGGTTTGGAGATTTTTTTTATTATTTTTTTTATTTTCGCTAAGCACAGAGGTTTCTTATATAAGCAAGCCTTATAAGCCTATGAGTGACATCACCGCACAGGCTCAGCAGTCGTTGTCGGAAATCTCTCTTTTTCACTGAAGCCAGCCGCTGGAGAAATCAAGTGACCGGACCAGATCATCCTCAGTATAGGTAAGTATAGACTTCTTTCCTGTACAGGTTAGTTAGAATAGTGTTAGAATGGGGGTGGGGGTAGGTTTAGGCTTAATTATGATTTGATTATACTTCTGCTTTAATCAAAGTTCAAATAAGAGGGTTTTCTAGCTAAGGCTTGCCATACATGATAACATTTTCTTGTACAATTTTCCTTTAGATTTGCCAAAACCATATAATATGAGGTCATACCTAAACACTTTCACTTTGTATGCAATCAGGCAGACCCTGCACTACACAGTTAAAGGTAAATACAAAGGAGATTGAACAATAAATCTGTATAATGTATGGGCAGCTTAACTGCATTTTCTGGCTAATAAATTTAATAGTCCAATAAAAATGTAGGCCACTTAAAATAGCTGACAGGTTTCTAATACAGAGTAACTTAACCAAAAACAAGTTCTGCACAGCTTATTTCCTGGTGTGCAGGACCCCTGTAGTGAGATCTCCTTATTCCAAAGCTGGCCATACACTGATCAAATTTTAGATTTTTTTTGTGGGCTCCTCAGCTCAACAGAACTCTACTTTTTTTTGAAAGTACATCTTGGAAAATTTTCCATAGATTGGCAGAGGATGACAGGTGGGTGGATAACATAATCATCACGATCTCCACCTCAGCCAGTCAGTGGGAAAAAAAAATCCCCTGAGGAAGTCACGTGACCGTGACAATACGTGTTGGGACTCACATAGGCAAACTCGGAAGTGCAGCTAGAGGGACGCTCCGGACATAGAGCCACAGCGTCTTTTGGATATAACCTGACGATTACCGGATACACAAATGTTCTATTTGTAAATAAACTACTTGGAAAATACTACACCAGAAGAGCCCCTCTTGTCTGTACTCCATTTGGAGTTTTTGGGATGCTACAGTCTCCATCCTGGATATACTGCAAGAGTGCCAGAGGTTTTTTTCAATGCTGTATCCTTACAGCAGTAAGGTAAGGGTGTAGTACACCTGGAAGAATTTTCTCGAGTTAATGATTCACCGCTTTATCATCTGGTGCTGGTGCCACTTATATGGTTGTTCACTGAAAACATATTGGAGATCACCCACGATTTCTCGCACAAGATTCACTTGAAAGAACTTTTTATATATATTTTTTTAGAGTGCCAAGTTTTTATATATTGTGTCACCCATCTACTGTTTCACCATCACTATTCATTTTTTTTATCATCATTTATTACTTGTAATTATTCACGTTTTTTGGCACATGATTCACCCTAATGGACTTTTGATCTATGTATGCTTTTGACTATCTAGTGTATTTATTTTGTCACTCATCTACTACCTCACTACCATCATTTATTATCTTCTAAATTTTTCATCAAATTGCATTTAATTTATGTTTATATATTTAATTTATTTATTTATCACCAGGATTGCAAGCACTTCATTCATTTGTTTTCTTCACCTATCTATTCACGTCATTTTATTATTCTATTTACATTTTTTTTGGATAAGTGCAGCTTCACTTTCATCATCTTTTTATTCTATCTATTCAGCTTTTGGTAAGGCTGAACAAGGACCTGCAGCTATCCCTCACTTTATCTTTTACGTGATAGCGCAGGGGCCTTCTCTTTACTCACAGTCAGTGGAAATCTTGTACTCTTTGATGAAAATATAAGACTTCTCCTGAATGGCTGAGAAGCATTCAGGCCAACTTGATTTTGTTTTGGCAGCAGACGGGAAGTTGCCCATACTGCTGCAGAACACAGTGCTGTATGCTATAGCCTATATGTAGCTGATGCTACTGCGATATGATACAGCGCATACATATGGCAGAATCACTTAGTAATGGAATTCGTTTTCTTGGGCCACCTCTGCCTAAATGAACTATTTAAAGTGACAAGAAACCTGGACTTCAGCTTTAAATTTATATAGTGAAGCTAAGCGGAAGTACGGTGGCTAAGTAGTTAGCACTTCTCCTGAGCAGCACTAGGGTTGTTGGTTCAAATCCCAACCACGTCACTACCCAGGGGCAGACTGGCAACTTTTGGCCCAGGGGGCAAGTACAAACCAGAGGCCCATGGTGCATGGTGCAACCCCCAACTCTCCCTCACCCCCCTCCCGCTCTCCCAATTCTCCTCCTGACCCCCATTCCAAGCTGAAGCCCTGCTCCAGACACTCTCTACTTACCGGCTGAACCTGGGTTCGCAACCTGGCCAGCGGGGGGCGGTCGGGGGGAGCTGGGACAGCTTGGTCGGGGCTGGCCGAGGGAGAAGAGTCTCCAGTGGGGCATAGAACCGGCCTCTGCTCTGACACAGTTTACACCATCCATGCTGGGGGGGGGGGGGGGGGGCTGCGCTCTGTCCTTGACTTCAACCTGCACTCAGTAGGTCAGTGGCGGGGACTTTTTACTTCTCTTCCCCAGGAATCCTTTAGGCATGTCTGTGGCAGAAGTGGTGCAGCCTTTTTACGGGGCATCAGAGTGGCTCAGGGGGCAATTGCCCCCCTGCCCCCTGGCCCAGTCCTCCCCTGTCACTACCTGCAAGGAGTTTACGTGTTCTGCCTGCGTGGGTTTCCCCACATACTCCAAAGACATGGTGGTAGGTTAATTGGCTCTTGTCTAAAATTGGCCCTAGTATGTGTAAGTATGAATGTGAGTTAGGGACCTTGGATTGTAAGCTCCTTGAGGGCAGGGACTTATGTGGATGTATAATAAAGATGTAAAGTACTGTGTACAATGACAGCACTATATAAGTACCTTAAATAAATATTTAAATCGAACAGGTTAACGTGATTATGCATCTTCATTCTAGATAGCAAAATCACATAGAAAGAAGATTTAAAGGCAATCAGTAATAGTCTGTGCCTTGACTATGGAAACATCCTGAAGATTCAGCAAGGGGTTGATGAACATGGAGGTAGAAATTTACAAGCACTTAATGTATTCCTTGTCAGCTCACTTCCAGCATCTCTTAGTGGACTGGAGGTAGCTTAGAGATTGCGGGATGTTCTGCACTTTAATTTATGTCCAAGAAGACATACACTCGGGTTTTATTAGCGCCAACATCCATCTATTTTATCACGAGAAGGTTACACAAATGCTGGAACACAGGCAGGAAACATTTCACACCACATTGCAGGATGCTTTTATACTGAAACTCCTATTATTATTATCGTAGATAGAAATGTTATCTTCTCTGGACACACTCCATGCATATATAATGGTGAATATCCATTTTCATTATACCACATGTGTACTTGGGCTCTGTTTATTTTTTATTCCTAAATCACTTTAATGCTCTTTGATGACACTTGATAAACATATATTTAAGAAAAATAATTCCGTTTTATTGCAGAGTGTGTTACCACGATAGCTGCTCAACAATCACATTTCACTTAGATGGACAGCTAAAAATGAAAGGGACACTGTTATAGGAGGGTAAGACTGTTGATGATCTAGCTAGAAAACAATAAAGGGACACTATAGTGTTTGAACATGTGAAGGAGAGAGAGACATGGAGGAAACTGTTACTGTTTTATATGTACAGTATATACAGCAGGTAAAATAAGTATTGAACACGTCACTATTTTTCCAGGTAAATATTTTTCTAAAGGTGCTATTGACATCAAAGTTTCACCACATGTCGGTAACAACCCATGCAATCCATACATATAAAGAAACAAAGACAAATATGTTTGGAAATTAAGTTAGGTGTAATAAAATTGAATGACACAGGGAAAAAGTATTGAACACGCTAACTGAAATCTATTTAATGCTTCATACAAAATCCTTTGTTGGTAATGACAGCTTCAAGACACCTTCTGTATGAAGAAACTAGTCGCATGCTTTACTCAGGTGTGATTTTGGCCCATTCTTCCAAACAAACAGTCTGCATATCTTGAAGGTTCCATGGGTCTCTTCTATGAACTTTGATCTTTAGTTCTTTCCATAGATTTCCATCTTTCCATAGATTTTCTATTTGATTCAAGTCAGGTGATTGGCTGGGCCATTCTAGCAGCTTTATTTTCTTTCTGTGAAACCAATTGAGAATTTCCTTGGCTTTGTGTTTGGGATAATTTTCTTGCTCTGATGTCCACCCTCGTTTTATCTTCATCATCCTGGTAGATGGCAGTAGATTTTTATCAAGAATGTCTTGGTACTTTTTTCCATTTCTCTTTCCTACATTGACATGAAGTTTGCTAGTACTGTATGCTGAAAAGCAGCCCCACACCGTGATGTTCCCACCTCCAAACTTCACTGTTGGTATGGTGTAGTTGGGGTGACATGCAGTGCCGTTTGACCTCCAAACATGGTGTATATTATGGCATCCATAAGAGTTCAATTTGTTCTCATTTGACCAGACTATATTCTACCAGCATTTCACAGGCTTGTCTAAATGTTGTGCAGCAAACTTTAAACAAGTTTCAATATGCTTTTTCTTCAGCAATGAAGTCTTGCATGCAGGGGCGGACTGACCAGTCGGGCATTTCGGGCATTGCCCGAGGGCCCGGGGGTCGGGAGGGGGGCCCGGCAGGGCCGTCTTTCTGCATGGACACACTGGCAATTTGCCCGGGGGCCCCACGCAGGGTGACAATATCCCTGATCTGATCTCCGAGGACGCTGCCGCAGCAGCTTTACTGTGCGCTGGACTGGTTGCAAGAATGGCCAGCTGACTGGCGTCTTGCAACCAGTGACATTCTGAGAACGAAAACGAGGCCGAGGAGAGAACCCAGGAATCCGGATGCAGAGCAGAGGAGGATCTTCCTTGTCCTCCTCTGCGCGTATATGTCTGGAATTTCTGGAATGTGTGGAATGTCACTCACGTCCTCCCTTCATCTGCAGTGTGCGGCTGAGAAACTGTCAGCAGAAGACTTCAGAGCAGGACCAAGCAGAGGCAAACTGCTGCTTGAGGTGATCTCTCTCATTGTAAATGTTGTTTATCTAGTTTTTTTCTCCCTCTCTCTCTTTCTTTTTCCCTCCCTCCCTTCCTCCCTCTCTCTCTATCCCTCTTTCTTTCTCTCTCTCACCCTCCATATCAGACAGTAAGGACGTTGTAAGGGGAGAACAATCAGTGCAAATTCTTATAATCTCCTAATGTATTATATCTAATGTGTCTTAAAAGAAGAAATGCAAACAATATGAGAAATATTACCCCATGTGGTAATTAAATAAATATATGTAAAATTATGAATATAGTACAATCAATTATGGCCAGTTCCCTGGCAATTATATGTAGTGTCAATCAAAATATAAGTATAATATGTCCTCACTAAAAGAAAAAAGGAAAAAGTGCTAGTGCATATGTGACCTTATGAAAAAAAGAAAAAAAAAATTATTGTATACAGACAAATTAAATGGTGATCCACAGTAATGAATTCTAGGAAAAATATATAAATCCTAAGAAAACAACTCCCCAATAATATGAAGTGTGAATTATATTTAAATAAATATATAAAAACGTGAAAAAATATATATATTAAGGATAAGTGAATTAATAAATAAAATATTAAAAAATATTTTTAGTCCATAAACATTTTTTTTTATAAAAAAATTGTCCATAATGAATCTTCCCAAGTGACAAGAAAAAAAGTGCAAACGTGCAAAAAAGTGCCACTATCCAATAACTGCGTGTATTCAGTGTCCACACGTGGGGATCCAACCTTCCGTGCACCACTATTTCCCCTAAATGGACCCAGCAATCACATTTTCTTAATAACTTTCCAGCCTGGTGGTCGGTTTCCTCAATAATAGTTATCCCGATTAGTCAGTGAGAAAATTGTCCCTTACATTGGGGGTCAGTGACAAGAATGTCTCCTTACATTAGTGGTCAGTAGAAAGAATGTTCGTTACATTGGTGGTCAGTGAAAAGAATATCTCTTGTATTGGTGGTTAGTTAGAAGAATATCTCCTTACATTGATGGTCACTGAGAAGAATGTTTCTTAAATTGGTGATCAGTGAGAAGAATGTCCCTTACTTTGGTGGTCAGTGGGAAGAATGTCCCTTACTTTGGTGGTCGGTGGGAAGAATGTCCCTTACATTGGTGGTCAGTGGGAAGAATGTCCCTTATATTGTTGGTCAGTGAAGAAAATGTTCCTTACATTGGTGGTCAGTAGGAAGAATGCCCCTTACATTGGTGGTCAGTGGGAAGAATGCCCCTTACATTGGTGGTCAGTGGGAAGAATGTCCCTTACTTTGGTGGTCAGTGGGAAGAATGTCCCTTACATTGGTGGTCAGTGGGAAGAATGTCCCTTACTTTGGTGGTCAGTGGGAAGAATGTCCCTTACATTGGTGGTCAGTGGGAAGAATGTCCCTTACATTGGTGGTCAGTGGGAAGAATGTCCCTTATATTGTTGGTCAGTGAAGAAAATGTTCCTTACATTGGTGGTCAGTGGGAAGAATGTCCCTTACATTGGTGGTCAGTGGGAAGAATGTCCCTTATATTGTTGGTCAGTGAAGAAAATGTTCCTTACATTGGTGGTCAGTAGGAAGAATGCCCCTTACAATGGTGGTCGATGGGAGGAATGGCCCTTACATTGGTGGTCAGTGAAAATTATTTAAAGTAAATAAAAATTGTTAAAAAAAAATGATTGTAAAGCACATCCAGGTAGAGTGCTATTTAGGATGAGCACACGTATGTGAACAATAATGGTGGCACATATGTATGGTATCGTCGGGATCGTCGGAGTGAGAGCAATTATAGGGCCATAATTTTGTAACATGCTGGTCAGAGCTTTTTATTTTTTGTTTCTTTTTTATTAAACTGTTCAGCTAAGCCCCCGTTCACACTAGGGCGACCTGTCAGGCGACCTGGTCGCCTGACAGGTCGCCGTAGGTCGCCTGGCACAGAGAAGCTGTGGACCCGTTCTAATAGGAGCGACACAAGTCGCTCCGACTTAGAAAAAGGGTCCGGAGCTTCTTTGGGGAGTCGGATCGCCCCAGTGTGAACGGGGCCTAAGAAGACATTTGTTGCACCTATTATAATGTGCTTAATAATGAAAACCTTAATTTTGGAAATGTACCATTGTTACACTTTATTTAATGTAAGTTTATTTTTCTTTTTTTTCTATAATAAACATTTATTTTGAACATAGTTTAGAGAAATTCTGTGACGAACAAATGTAATGTGGGCAGTGCAAGATGTAGGCGGGGCTTTGTGTGGGTGTGGCTTGAGTGTGGGGGGGGTCACATGGGGGCCCATGATCTCTTATTGCCCGGGGGCCCCATGAGTTGTCAGTCCGCCCCTGCTTGCATGGTGAGCGTGCTTACAGGCCTTGGCAGTTAAGTGCATTACTTATTGTTTTCTTTAAAACAATTGTACCTCCAAATTCCAGGTCTTTCTGATGCTCTCCACAAGTGGTCTTTGGCTCTTGGACAACTCTTCTGATAATTATTTTCACTCCTCTTTCAGAAATCTTGGAGGAGCACCTGGTCATGGCCGGTTTATGGTGAAATGATGTTCTTTCCACTTCCGGATTATAGCCCCGACAGTGCTCACTGGAACGTTCAGAAGTTTAGAAATCCTTCTGTAACCAATGCCATCAGTATGTTTTGCAACAATAAAGTTGCCAAGGTCTTGAGAGAGCTCTTTGCTTTTACCATCATGAGATGTTTCTTGTGTGACACCCTGTTAACGAGACAACTTTTTATAGGCCATCAGTTGAGACTGAACCAGCTGATTTAATTTGCGCTGACAAGGGTCAGGATTGCTTTCTAATTACTGATAGATTTCAGCTGGTATCTTGGCATTCCATGCCTTTTTGCACCTCCCTTTCTTTATGTGTTCAATACTTTTTCTCTGTGTCATTCCATTTTATTACACATAAATTCATTCCTGAAGTTATTTGTTTTGGATTCTTTCTATGTATGGATTTCATGGTTTGCTACCAACATGTGCTGAAAATTTGATGTCAATAGCACCTTTAGAAATATTACCTAGAAAAATGGTGGCGTGTTCAATACTTATTTTACCTGCTGAACATACACTTTATTACCAAAACTATTTACACAAACATGAACTTTAATGGCATCCCAATCTTAGTCCGTAGGGTTCAACATTGAGTTCCCTTCACTGGAACTAAGGGCCAAGCCCAACCCCTAATAAACTAACCCCACACCATAATCCCCTCCACCAAATGATTTGGACCAGTGCACAAAGCAAGGTCCATAATGACATGGGTGAGCGAGTTTGGCGTGGAGGAACATGACTGGCCTGCAAAGAGTCCTGACCTCAACCCAATAGAACACCTTTGGGATGAACTAGAGCGGAGACTGAGAGCCAGGCCTTCTCGTCCAACATCAGTGCCTGACCTCACAAATGTGCTTTTGGAAGAATAGTCAAACATTCCCATAAACACACTTCTAAAGTTTGTGGACAGCCTTCCCAGAAGACCTTAAGCTGTTTTAGCTACAAAGGGTGGGCCAACTCAATAGTAAACCCTTTAGACTAAAACTGATGCCATTAAAGTTCATGTGTGTGAGAAGGCAGGCGTCCCAATACTTTTGGTAATATAGTGTACTGTATATATATTTTTCAGAACTGAAACACCAGAGCATGGAAGACATTGATATAACATGACATTTTTTCAGACACTAATTGGCTTGTTTAACCACTTGCCGACCGCTCACATTGAGCGTACTGCGGCAAAGTGGCTCGTTATCGTCCAGCGATGTAGGTCTACGTTGCTGGACTCCTCCCCTTGTGAGCGGCGCGCGTGCACCGCTGGAGGCTCGCTCCCGCTGTATTCAGTCACAGTTGGAGTCGGGCCAGGGGAGGAGAGGTGGTGATCACCGCCGCTCTTCCCCGATCGTCGGGGATCGAGTGTGGAGATCCGCCCGCTTGTGTAAACAAAGCGGGCGGATCTCCTAAGTGACAGGCAGGGACAGATTGCAGGATTCCGCATAGCTGAACCTGCAATCTGTGCCTGTGTCACACAGTCACCTCCCCCACACACGTCAGTAAGCACCAGGCATACATTAACCCCTTGATCACCAATAAAAGTTAACCCCTTCCCTGCCAGTGTAATTTTTAGTAACAGTGCATATTTATAGCACTGATTACTGTAGTAATGTCACTGGTACCCCCAAAAGTGTCAGTCAAGGGTCCGATCTGTCTGCCGCAATGTCGCAGTCCCGCAAAACAAAATCGCAGATCGCCGCCATTACGTAGTTAGTAGCTGCAATAACTTTTGCGCAAACCAATCAAAATACGCTTATTGCGATTTTTTTTTTTACCAAAAATATGTAGCAGAAAACAAATTGGCTTAAAATGTTAAAAAATTTAGATTTTTACATTTTTTTGGGGGAATTTCGTATAAAAAAATGTGAAAAATATTGTTATTTTTTCAAAATCGTCGCTCTTTTTTTGTTTATAGCGCAAAAAGTAAAAATTGCACAGGTGATCAAATACCACCAAAAGAAAGCTCTATTTGTGGGGAAGAAAAGGACATAAATTTAATTTGGGTACAGCATCGCACGACCGTGCAATTGTCCGTTAAAGTAACGCAGTGCCAAATCGCAAAATATGGAATGGGGTTAAATCTTCCGGTCTTAAAGCTAAAAAATCGGCTCATTGAGAATTTTTTTGTCAAAGACATGTAGCTAAATACATTTTGGCCTAAATATATGACAAAAATTGAATATATTGGATATTTTTTAACTGTCAAAGTAGAAAAATATTGTTATTTTTTCAAAATTGTGGCTTTTTTTTATTAATATCGCTAAAAATGAAAAGCGCAGAGGTGATCAAATAGCACCAAAAGAAAGCTCTGTTTGTGGGAAAAAAGGATGCAAATTTAGTTTGGGTACGGCGTTGCATGACCGCGCAATTGTCAGTTAAAGTCGCACAGTGCCGAATCGCAAACAGTGGCCTGGACGTAAAGCAGGAAAATCCTCCGGTGGTAAAGTGGTTAAGATAATGTAATCATTTTAACCACTTGCCGTCTGCTCACGTTGAGCCTACTGCGGCAAAGTGGTTCGTTATCGTCTGACGACGTAGACCTACGACGTCAGACACTCCCCTTTCTCGGAGGCGCGCGCGCGCCGCCGGAGGCTCGTTCCCGCTGCATTCAGTCACAGTGGGAGTCGGGCCAGGGGAGGAGCAGCGGCGATCGCCGCTGCTCTTCCCCGATCGTCGGGGAATCGAGTGTGGAGATCCGCCTGCCTGTGTAAACACAAGCGGGCGGATCTCTGAAGTGACAGGCAGGGTCAGATTGCAGGGTTCAGCATAGTTGAACCCTCGATCTGTCCTTGTGTCACTCAGTCACCTCCCCCCCCCCCACACGTTAGTAAGCACCAGGCATACATTAACCCCTCCCTCTCCAATAAAATTAACCCCTTCCCTGCCAGTGTAATTTTTACAGTAACAGTGCATATATATAGCACTGATTACTGCAGTAATGTCACTGGTACCCCCAAAAGTGTCAAAAATGTCAGTCAAGGGTCAGATCTGTCCGCCGCAATGTCGCAGTCCCGCAAAAAAAAACTCAGATCGTCGCCATTACGCGTTAAAAAAAAAAACACCAAAAATTACAGAAATCTTTCCCTTTGTTAGTAAATGCAATAACTTTTGCGCAAACCAATCAAAATACGCTTATTGTGATTTTTTTTTACCAAACATAGCAGAATTTCATATAAAAAAATTTGAAAAATATTGTTATTTTTTCAAAATTTACGCTTTTTTTTTGTTTATAGCGCAAAAAGTAAAAATCGCACAGGTGATCAAATACCACCAAAAGAAAGCTCTGTTTGTGGGAAAAAAAAGACGTAAATTTCGTTTGGGTACAGTGTCGCACGACCGCGCAATTGTCCGTTAAATTTGCAAAGTGCCGAATCGCAAAAAGTGGCCCAGGCGTAAGACAGCAAAATCCTCTAGTGGTAAAGTGGTTAAGGTTTGTATATGGTGTGATTCCAAAGTATGGTCGCCAAAGGGCTGATCATGTTTTTTGTTTTTGGAAATGTTGCTGTTCTGAATTATTGTGAGTTTATGGAGTGAAGAAATGTAATGTAAATACTTTTTTGCTTTAAGAGGGGTGACAAATGGCCCAGGGGTGCCCAACTTTTTGAAGAGTGCAGGCCACTGAAGTGATTTGCTTACCAGTCATGGGTCACAATGAATGAAATGGTTCAGAATACCGATTTTTCATTTTATTTCTTTTGAATAACATAATGAAGATTTTAAACAACATTTAGGATCATTATTTTCTGTGGGACTGATCTCGTTGGATGTTTACCCACTATTTAATCACAATCACAAAAATACATTTTTTTATTAACCACATCAGCATTAATCCCACTCTTGTGCTCAGGTGTGACCAGCCAAAAAGGTCTGAACCAGTGTTGCAGCCTATATCAGATTATTTGCAGCCATCCCAAGGACTGTGATCAATCTAAACAAAAACTGCAGACCAGGGAAGCGCATGCCCTACTAGTGCAATAAATGTCTTTATTAAGTAAAGATAAAATGACACATATTGCACTCACATGCTCCCAGAATGACACCAAGTTCATCACACAACTGTGAGTATCCACCTTCAGAACCCCTGTGTGGATGCCACTAGATGTAATCCCCTTGGCTAAAGGCTCCTCTCCCCGTGTTTGTGTGTTAGGAAAGAAAGAGAAGAGCAGGGAGCCGGCTGCAATAGTGGCTTGTGTATGACAGCCACGGGAATTATGGAGGACCAGCAATCATTCTGTAGAGCAGCATGCACCCGAAGGAGGCTGTACGGGTTGCCATAGGTTTGAGGTCGTGGGCCACATCAGAAGACGCCATAGGCAACAATTGACCTGCTGGGTTGAGCATGCCTGTCCTAGCGTCTCCAAAATCTGTCTTGAATTTGCCTTGTCAGATTATATTTCAGGGGCTACCTGCCACATATAGTTGAGAATAACCACCTTAGGCCCTCGTTATACAGGTCCCTGGTAGGTGTTCCTTTGGAGTCCTCTACATCAGGTAGGCTGGTTTTCTTTTTTTCTGCCATGGTTTGAGAATGCCTGGCTTAGGGTATAGTCCAGGATGGAATTTATATCACATTCAAGCTATGACCCCACCTGACTTGAGGAATTCCGCCCTGGGGCTTGGCACCTTATTGGGAGTCTACAGATGCTTGATTGGCGATAAAGCTGACAATACATGTTAGGTTCCCACAAGGCTGAATGAGAAAAATCACTTGATTCCCTCATACACGATTCATAGCGTGGATGGAGGAATCTCCCGGCCTGAAGTTCCTCTCCATAATCCTAATTATTGTGCTGTCCCCTTGCTCCTCTAGCTCTTCACAATGGAATCCATATCTTGTAATGATGAGTGCTAACAATAATGTAAAACGCGTTTTGCTTTGGAGAGAGTTTAGATGTTCTGTAGAGTTTTTATTGCTGCTTGTATGCCCACTGGAGAGGCTTTCACTTACTTCCTGTCCAAGTGCTGGTGGTCACCAAAGAATTTAAGGAAAATCACTGTGACAGGAAAAAGACAGCAACATTTTTTTTCAGTATATTGGTGAAGAATTAGCGCTTCGATTTGAGGCTCTAAGTGGGGGGTCATACCAGGAACTCATAGAGCAATAAAAACCCAACAGGGATTCCAACCCATATCCACACTCTCCAAAATCATTGAAAGAAAAATATTTTACTGAAGTTACACTTTAAACTCTATCTGTGATAAAAAAAAAAAAAAAAAAAAACACCTATATTATCTTGCTGGAAATCATATCCCAAAACTAAGAGCAATAATGTGGAGTTACACCTCGCCTCCCACAGCCCCCCCCCCCCCCCCCCGTTTCCCTTTCCCCTTTATGGCAATAATAGCCTCTACTCTTCTGGGAAAGCTTTTTGCAAGTGTTTTTGCATGTGTTTGTGGGTTTTGTTGGCAATTCTGTTAAAAAGAAAAAGCATTTGTAAGGTTAGGTATTGATGTTGGATGCAAAGCAATTCATCCCAAAGATGTAGGGCTGGGTTTAGGGCTCTCTGCAGGCCATTGAGTTCTTCTGCACCAAACCATGTCTTTATGGAGCTGGCTTTGTGCACAGGAGCACAGTCAGACAATCATACTGCTACAGAAAAGAGCCTTTTATAAACCGTTTTTAAAAGATTGGAAGCACACAATAGTCCAAAACATTCATAGCAATGTTTAACTGCTCCAAAACTGTTCAGTGACAAGCCTCACATGTGGACATAGATAACTGCTGCATCATTTACATTTTAAAGGAAGGCAGTTTATTGTGGCATATTAAGCACTACATCATTTTTGTAATGACTAAAACATTTACAGAGCTATTCTTCAAGTACCATGGACAACACATGTTTTCAGGGTCTCTTCATAGCAAGTGGCAGCATACAACATAACTGAAGAATCAAATCAAGTTCTCTTCACTGCTTTTTCTCTGTAGCTCCAGAAGATTCAGTGGCTGAAGGTAAGGAGGATGCACAGAAATCTTTTGCCTCACGTATCATAACTTCTTGATTGGGTCTGAATATTACTGGGGCAAAGCCCTCACCATCTTCTGTGAGGACGACCCACTTTGTGTCTGTAGAAATAATACAACATGCAACATATAGGAGGATTACTAGAATTATTGCAGCAATCTCACTTTCAAACCAGGCCTTTTCCTACATGTAGCAATCAGTATTTTTTGCTAGAAAATTACTTAAAATCCCCAAAGATTTTATATTTTTTTACAACTTGTCGCCCGCCCACCATCAAATGACGGCAGAGCGGTGCGGCTCTCGTTCTGGGAGAAGGTCATATGACGGCACCACAGAACGGCTGCTCTTTGCAGCCCTGCCATGTTCCTAGGACATGGCGCAACCCCAATTTTGATAAAGAGCCAGTGACGTGGCTCTTTACCTATGTGATCAGCTGTGTCTAATCACACCCGGTCACTTGTAAATGCGGAAGTGCCATTTTTCTGTGCTCCTAACCCCACAAAGTGTGTGGCGAGGAGAGCCGATCAGCTGCTCCTTATCAAAGCGGAGTCCAAGACAAATAATCCGGGCTATAATTACTGCCCATGATCTGACGTTCACGTTGATACTTCACATGCGTGGGATGAACCCTGTTTGTGTGCGTGCAGAACCGACGCGTGCATTCACCTTTACACGCGAGCACAGAGGAACGGGGGCACTTTAAATTTTTTTTTTTTTTCAGCTATTAATTTTTACATTTTTTTTTTTTTTTACACTGTTGCTTTATTTTTTTTTAATCACTTTTATTACTGTCACAGGGAATGTAAACATCCTTATGATAACAATAGGCATGTGACAGGTACTTTTTATGGCGAGATCTGGGGTCTATAAGACCCCAAATCCCTCCTCTGCATGTAAAAGCGTTTAAAACACTAAAATCAGGCCCCATTTACATACCGTAGTTGGAGCGCATGTTTCTTGGTGTATTTTTTCTGCATCACGCATAGGGCAGCTCATTGATTTAATTGGGCTGCCCTATGGTCAATAAATGCCGCAAAGCAGCTCATGGGGCATTTTAGCATTTTGCGGTTTGCACGGTTTTTACCCTGTGTTTTGCCATATTTATCGTGCATTTTTGCATCCAGCAAAATGCATTGTTGCTTTCACGTTTGGGGTGCCACTAAGAATTAATGGCACTGAAAGTGTGACTAGTTCATATTAGGTGTATAAAGATGGCCATACATTATACAACCTGATTGTACAATCTCTGTACAATCTCCTTTAGATTTACCAAGACTATATAATAAGAGGACACTCCTATCTATCTTATCACTCTGTATTCAATAATGCAGGCTCTTGCACTACATAGTTGATGGTAGATCTAAAAGAGATTGTACAGATTGTATTGTGTATGTTGAGCTTTACAGACTTCCAGGGACACTTTTCTCCTGTTTTCATTACTACAGCTATGCTCCACAAAGACCATTATGTGATCACCCAGCTCCTGCACACTCTGCCAAATGAATGATCTATGTAAGAAGAAGGTAAGGTACAAATCCATGCCATTAGCAGAGGAAGACACTGACAATGTCTGCATTGAAGAAGCATGTAACTACAGGAGGTGGGCGGGAGCAATCTCCTGGAGGGGGAGGGCAGATGCAGGTGTGTGGTAATGAGGTCAGCTACTAAAGTACTTCCTCACTCCCTTAACAGTTTTCCTGTCCTATAAGGTGTATACGTGGAATTCATGAAGGAGTTTTCTATGGAATAGTGGAATGGTGGGGGGGGGGGGGGGGGGGGAGGTTTATGGGAAGCGAGGAAGGGAATGGGGAGGAAGGAAGGGGGGGGGGGCTCTTAGTGTAAATTTTACCAGAATGTCAGCAGCGGATATGGAGCACACCCAGCAGAACACCATAAGGGAGCCCCACCCTAGAATGGATAAGGGGGGGGGGGGAGATAGCAACGGAACAAGACAACCAGCACAAAGAAGGACACACGACCACATACACCCCCAACACTCACACTAACACAACCACTCACACACACCTACCCCTAATCTTTAATAACGAAATTGCTAACAACTGGCTGAAATTCAAAAGAGAATGGGAACTGTACAGCAAAGTAGGAATCTCAGACAAATCCAAAAAGTCACAAGCTTACACTCTTCTCACTTTTGCTGGTTCAGATGTACTAGATAAATATGAGTCATTTCATTTTAAAGACAATCAGGACAAAGAAGATTCTGATGTCTTAATCAAGAAATTTGATGAGATATGCTTACCTCAACGCAATGTGATAATAGATAGACATGCATTTAACATGATGGCTCCGAAACCTGCCAAAGGAATACGACCCTATGTAGCCACACTGAGACTGCTGGCTAAAAAATGTGATTTTGGTGCACTAACAGATGAACTGATATGTGACAAGATTGTATGTGGTATCTACAATGATGCAGTTCGTGCTCAGTTGTTAAGGGAGAAAGATTTGACACTGGAATCAGCCATCAGAACATGTATGTTGTTTGAACATTCTGAAAGGGCCACTAAGGAACTAAAAAGAGAGGCAGAAGTGTTTGTGGCGCAACAGAACAAAAGGCAATGCAGCAACTGTGGCAGTAAACACGCTACTGAGCGCAACAAGTGTCCGGCTTTTAACAAAAGGTGCAACAAATGGAATCATTTTGCAAAATTTTTGTAGGTCCAAGCCTCAAAATAGAGGTGCATGGATGACACCATCTAATTACACTAAACAACAAAATGTGCACAGATTTAATGAAGTGGAAAGTCATGATCACCAAAATTGTTTTCATTGTGAACGTGTGGATCTAATTGCAAGTAAAGGAGAAATATTCACCAACCTCTCAACAGCATGCAACAAACATGTCAAGTTGAAAATTGACGCTGATGCCAAATGCAATGTCATGCCCTTATCCACATTGCACAGCATTGACCCCAAAGCTTATGGCGGTCAAACAATTCAGACACTGGGCACTTCTACCTTGGATCTATCAGAGGATAAGCTGCTATTCCACATTGTGGATAGAAATGTCAAGAGCCTGCTAGGCTTACCAGGCAGCATGCACTTAAATCTAATCCAACTCAGTTCAGAAGTACATGCAGTACAACAACAGGCTCCTGAGATGACCGATTATGAGGACTTATTTTTGAACTGACACTGTTGGTAAACTTCCAGTCGTGTATCACATGCACTTAGATGAAATGGTACAGCCTACTGTGTGTGCCCATCGAAAGATTCCACTGGCTATAAAAGACAAAGTCTTGCAAGAGTTGAAAAGGATGACTAGACTGGGCATCATTGAACCAGTGCAGGAGGCTACCCCCTTAGGTGTCTGCCATGACAGTAGTAGTTAAGAAAGATGACACTGTTCACATATGCATTGATCCTGTGCACCTCAATAAGGCTCCCCTGAGGCATTATCACCCATTAGAGACTGTAGAGCAAGTGATCGCTGATATGCCACAGGCAAAGGTCTTCAGCATTCTAGATGCAAAATGTGTATTCTGGCAAATCCCTCTGGATGAGTAATCATCATTACTCACAACATTTATGACCCCATTTGGGGAATACAAATGCTTAAGGATGCCATATGGAATTTCAACTAGAAGTGAAGTCTTTCAGAGGTGTATGGAACAGCTCATTGCTGGACAGCCATGTGAAATAGTCGTGGATGAGATCTTGATTTGGGAATCCTCCATTGAGGAACATGACAAACGACTTAAATGCGTACTAGACCACGTCAGAGCCATAAATATGCAGCTCAACACTACCAAATGTCACTTTAGGTCTCAGAGGTGCCATATGTTGGACAAGTTCTCATGGATAACATCTCCACTCTGTCAGCTTCTGCGTCAAGATGCCGACTGGTGGTGGACTAGTAAGTGTCTGTTGTCTTCTCATGGATAAGGGTGTTAAGCCTGACCCAGAAAAAACCAAAGCCATCCATCAAATGCCTGCTCCAGAGGACAAACATGGATTGCAAAGGTTTCTTGGCATGATCAATTATCTCTTGAAGTACATTTATCACTACAGTGAAATAACATGTCCACTTCGTCAGCTTCTGCGCCAAAATGCCGACTGGTGTTGGACCGAACAACATGCTGTTGATACATTGAAAGCACAATTAATTAGTCCACTTGTCCTAGAGTATTTTGATGTGCATAAGCCGGTGGTATTGTCTGCTGATGCTTCCCAGCATGGTCTTGGTGCAGTCTGTCTTCAAGGTGGGAGGCCTGTGGCCTTTTGCATCAATAGCCTTCACTAAGACTGAAGCACGCTATGCACAAACTGAGAAGGAATTATTGGGACTAGTATTTGCCTGTGTAAAATTCCATGATTAGATCTATGGCCGTCCTGTGACTGTGGAGGCGGATCATCAGCCACTCATAACCATACTGAAAAAAACCCTGCACACAGCATCTGCGCGCATCCAGAGAATGATGTTAACCGGTTGCCGACCGCCGCACGACTATATACTGCGGCGGTCAGCCCCGGCCAGGCAGAGTGACGTATCGGTACGTCACTCGCCTGTCACTGACTTGCGAGCCTATCGCGGGCGGGCGCGCGCCCGCCGAGGCGCGCGCCCGCCGCGGCTCGTTCACAGGCAAGTCAGTGCGTGTGACCGGCGGACTCGATGTCCGCCAGTCACACTGCGATCGCTCCTGTGAAGGGAGAAAGACAGAGCAGCTTGTGTAAACAAGCTGCCTGTCAGTTCTCCCTGTGTAAAAGTAAAGATCTGACCGTTCTACTATGTAGAACGGTTGATCTTTGCTTTTACACCAATAGGAATGTCCCTACACAGTAGAAAGCACGCCCCTAGGACACACTTAACCCCTCCCTTCCCAATAAAGTTAACCCCTTCCCTGCCAGTGTCATTTTTGCAGTAACAGTGCATATGTATAGCACTGATTACTGCAGTAATGTCACTGGTAACCCCAAAAGTGTCAAAAATGTCAGTCAAGGGTCCGATCTATCCGCCGCAATGTCGCAGTACCGAAAAAAAAATCGCAGATCGCCGCCATTACGCGTTAAAAAAAAAAACACCAAAAATGACAAAAATCTTTCTCTTTGTTAGTAAACGCGATAACTTTTGCGCAAACCAATCAAAATACGCTTTTTGCGATTTTTTTTTACCAAACATAGGTAGCATAAAACAAATTGGCCGAAAAATGTTAAAAAATTTTGATTTTTACTTTTTTTTTTGGGGAATTTCATATAAAAAAATGTGAAAAATATTGTTATTTTTGCAAAATTTACGCTCTTTTTTTGTTTATAGCGCGTGATCAAAAAATCGCACAGGTGATCAAATACCACCAAAAGAAAGCTCTGTTTGTGGGAAAAAAAGGACGTCAAATTCGTTTAGGTACAGCGTCGCACGACCGCGCAATTGTCCGTTAAAGTCACGCAGTAAAAAATCGCAAAAAAACCCCTGGTCCTTTAGCAGCCAAATCCTCCGGGGCTTAAGTGGTTAAAGCTTCAACGCTACCGCCTGAATGTAATCTATAAAGCCGTGAAAACTGTTTTTTTGCGGATGTTCTTTCACGTGCACACCTCCCTGTTTCTGATAACTCTGGAGTGCTGCCATCCAGAAGGATTCAGGAACTAAAGCAAGAAACACAGGCAGATGCCACCTGTCAGTGCCTCATGGACATCATTCTCAATGGGTGGCCTGGCTCCTTTAAAGAAGAAGTATAGCCAAAGCTTGTTTGGCTATACTTCTGCTATGTATCACAGGAGTGCAATTTGTTTTGCACTCCTGTGACCCGTTTTCAGCAGAGAGCGAGCAGACTCAAATCACAGAAGTCGGTCCAGGCACTGCATCATCACGACAATGGAGTCTGGATCCATCAGGAGCCTGGACCGACAGCTAGCTCACCCTCTCAGCGAGCCGCTGAGAGCCTGAGCCAGCCATTCCCCACCCCTGCACAGCTCAGCACTCCAATGAGCGAAGAGGGAGCAGAGCAGGGAGCTGCTGACTAACAGTCAGCAGCTCCCTGCTCTGGGAGCTGTGAGAACTGAGAGATTGGTGGTGTTCGATCGCTCGGTTTTCACTGCAGAGGCGGACCGATGCTGCATCCACCTAGGTAAATATATTTTGAAAAATAGCCCACACCCCATACTTCTCTTTTGAGGAAATCCCACATGATATCAGACCACTCTTTGAGGGATGAATTGACAGTGGATTAGGGATTAATCCTGCGTGGCCAGAGATATGTAATCCCACACTCTCTCCAGAAATACTACGTGACACAGCTCCATCAAAGTCATCCTGGTATTCATTCCACTAAGCGAAGAACACGTGAAACCTTGTTTTGGCCCACTATATACGCTGTCATTGAAAGAGAAATTTCCAGATGTGCGCCATGCAATGCTCAACGACAGCACCAGATTAGAGAACCCTTAACTCTTCATCAAACTAAAGGAGACGCCTTTCTCCTCTGGAGCCTGGGCAGGTGGTAAGGATGGAGACAACTCCTGCGTTTGACAAACTGGCCACAGTTCATGGAAAGGCCTGCCAGCCAAATAGCTATGTTGTCCATTCTGATGGTAAGACCTATATATGGAACCGCCGTCACCTCCTACAGGTACCTGAATCATATGTTACTGCCGCTGCCCATGTGCCTATGATCAGGACCCCAAGCACAGTTATCTGCTGCTATGCCAATTGACACTTCCAAAAATGGATGCAACACACAACCACAAAATGATGACGGCTTAAGGCAAGAGGTTTCAGACTTGCAAGCCCACAAGTTGTTACTCGATCTGGAAGAGTTTGTAAACCCAATCCTAAATTCCAAGAATTTATCACACACTGACTTTTACTCAGCATTTTTGTTTTACATTGCAGTTTGTTATTGTTCCTTGCTATGTTGCACTCCTTGTTGGTTCTATATTATTATTTAGTTATATATGGATATCTTTTCTTTATATTGACTTTTTCTCCTACAGTCCTGAGGAAGGATGAAAATGTGCAAAACACTTTGACCGAATTGTGTTTGAGGAAATGGCGTTATGTAAATTGTCAACATTTAGTTTAGTGGTTTCAATTAATACTTTTAGCCTGGGTTCACACTGCCGCGACTTTAAAATCAGTGACTTTCATTCAGGTTTAAATACGACATCCCTCTGCAAAATTCATAGCGGCTTGCATACAACTTCTTCAACAGAAGTCAATGCAAGTTGTACTGAAGTCGCACCAAAAGAAGTTCAGGAACCTTTTTCTAAGTTGGAGCGACTTGAGTCACACTGATTAGAATGGTTCCATAGCTGCTAATGGGTAAAAGGGAGTACGGGGCTGCCCCTCAGCAAAAAAGGGAAATGACAATTATTTTTACAAAAAATATAACATTTTATTTATACAAATTCATTAAAAAGCAGGATTAATTTCCATATATATGAATAAAGCCGTAGTTAAAACTGCATTTGTTCTGATTGGTTCTTGCTGGTGATATGGTGTCCCTAGGGGGTATTAAGGGCACAAGAGGTAATTCATCTTGATGTATGGTCCTCTACATGTTTCGTTGGTACAGACCGCTTCTTCAGGAGGAATTAATTACTATCATCTAAAAAACAATGAGTCGTGGTGATAATGGCAGTTAATGGGGCGCGACTTGTCATGGGACTTTAAACTCTAAAGTCGCATGACAAGTCGGGGCAGTATGAACCGGTGCTTAGATGTGGACTTACAGTATATGTACTGACCGTTTTTTAAAATAAGTGTTCTATGTGGTGTAAGCTGGGGAACAGGTAGCGGGTGCAAAACTCCCTGGGATGAGCAGTCTTTAAGGTACAGATACCAAATCCTCTGATGTAGTGACAAACAGTGCAGTGTTTATTGGTGCTATATACAAGTTTATAAACAGGTGCTGTACAGTGCTTTAAGGAAAACAAACAGGAACACTAATAATAAACAAAATCCTAGCCGTGTCCCGGCGCTTACTACACACAATGTAGTCCCTAACTAAACCCGACTGAGCAAGCCTACAGCTTGTCAGCTTCAAGTTCCAAAGACAGACACAGGTAGTTTTACTGACCTTCCGCTCTCATAGACAAAACGTTGTCTGTGTTCCCAGGCTGAGAGAGCACTGCTGTTTGTCTCAGGTGAGATTAAATTGGCCTGGTGAAGAGGGCCAAGATCCGAACTGGACCATGGCTCAGAGATCACTAATCTCTCAGAGGAGCATGGTCAGTTATCAAATCAAACTGGCGCCCTAATAGATAGTACCTTAGTGCGTCCAAGGCCCACTTTATGGCTAAACATTCCTTTTCAATGACTGCATACTTTCTCTCGTGTTCATTAAGCTTTCTGCTCAGGTACACCACAGGGTGTTCTTCCCCATTGTGTACCTGTGACAATACGGCCCCAATACCTACATCAGACGCATCCGTCTGAACCAAGAAATCCTTGGAGAAATCAGGGGAGTACAACACTGGCTGTGCACAAAGAGCTTTCTTTAAGACTTGGAAAGACTCTTCTGCTATTGGGGACCATTTCACCATTACTGATTCTTTCCCTTTCGTAAGGTCGGTCAGTGGAGCAGCTAGAGTTGAAAAATTCGGGATAAACCTCCTATAGTACCCTGCAATTCCAAGGAAGGCTTTGACCTGCTTCTTGTTTGCAGGACGTGGCCATTCTTGGATGGCTTCTACTTTGTTTAACTGTGGTTTAATGACTCCACGACCAATAGTGTAGCCCAAATACCTGGCTTCCTCTAAACCAATGGCACATTTTTTTGGGTTTGCTGTAAAACCTTCCTTGAAGAGGGAATCCAGAACAGCCTGTACACGGGGCAAGTGAGACTCCCAGTCAGTGCTATGTACCACTATATCGTCCAGATAGGCCGCTGCATACTGTCGGTGAGGTCTTAGGGTCCTGTCCATGGCCCTCTGAAATGTCGCAGGGGCATTTTGCAACCCAAAAGGCATTTTTTTATACTGAAACGAACCCTCTGGGGTAACAAACGCAGTCTTTTCTTTGGCGCTACCAGTCAGGGGTATTTGCCAATATCCTTTGGTCAAGTCTAAAGTAGTTAGATAGCGGGCTTTGCCAAGTCTGTCTATAAGTTCGTCCACTCTGGGCATTGGGTATGTGTCAAACTTTGTCACTGCATTCAGTTTTCTGAAGTCGTTACAGAATCTCCAAGTACCATCAGGTTTTGGGACTAAAACGATGGGGCTAGACCAGTCACTATTGGATTCCTCAATGACATCTAGCTCCAGCATCCTTTTTACTTCATCACTAATGTCCTTTCTCCTCGCTTCGGGAATTCGGTACGGTTTGAGTTTGACACGGACCCCAGGTTCAGTAACAATATCATGCTGAACTGCTGAAGTCGTACCAGGTAACTCCGAAAATTTCTCTCTATTCCTTATCAGGAACTCTCTAGCTTCTTTTTTTTGGGAATAAGACAGGGTGTCTGGAACCGTGACCTCGGGGACCAGAGGGGACTCAGCAACCCTAGATGTCACAGGGACGGACCTCGCAGTTAAGGCCAGCCTATCCTTCCAGGGCTTTAACAGATTAATATGGTAAATCTGCTCTGGCTTCCTTTTTCCTGGTTGATGCACTTTATAATTGACCTCCCCAACTCTTTCCAATACTTCGAAGGGACCCTGCCACTTAGCTAGGAACTTGCTCTCAACAGTGGGAACTAACACCAGGACCCTGTCACCAGGTGAGAAGATACGGAGTCGGGCTCCCCTGTTGTATATTCTCTGTTGGGCTGCCTGGGCCTGCAGTAAGTGTTCCTTTACCATAGGCATGATCGCTGCAATCCTGTCCTGCATTTGAGCGATGTGCTCAATGACACTTTTGTGGGGTGTCTGCTCCCCCTCCCAGGTTTCCTTGGCTATGTCTAAAAGTCCCAGAGGGTGTCTCCCATAAAGCAATTCAAAAGGAGAGTATCCCGTAGAGGACTGGGGTACTTCCCTGATGGCGAACATCAAGTACGGAATCAAGAAGTCCCAGTTTTTTCCATCCTTGTCCACAACCTTTTTTAACATACTCTTTAAGGTTTTATTGAAGCGTTATACAAGGCCATCAGTTTGAGGGTGGTATACGGAGGTTCGCAACTGGGTCACCTTAAATAACTTGCACAATTCTTTAGTTATTCGTGACATAAATGGGGTGCCCTGGTCCGTAAGGATCTCCTTAGGGACCCCAACGCGACTGAACACCATGAACAACTCTTTAGCAATGTTCTTAGCGGATGCAGTGCGTAAGGGAACTGCCTCGGGGTAACGGGTAGCATAATCCATGATCACAAGAATGTGCTGATGACCCCGGGCAGACTTGGGGAGTGGACCCACGAGGTCCATGGCGATCCTCTCAAAGGGCACTTCAATAATGGGTAAGGGGACTAAAGGACTTCGGAAGTGGGGTAGTGGGGCTGACATCTGACATTCAGGACAAGATTGACAATAATTGTCAATATCTTTCTGTATCCCAGGCCAGTAAAACCTGCGTAACACCCTGTCAGTGGTTTTTTCAACCCCTAAATGACCTCCTAGTAAGTGTCCATGAGCCAATTCCAGCACCACTCGTCTGTAAGGCTTAGGGACCACCAACTGTTCAACAATTTAATCGTTCTTTTTATATACACGATACAATAAATCCTCATTGCTGCTAAAAAAAGGAAAACAGGGCCTGTCCCCTGGTTCGCCAGGTACATCATTAATCACTACTACATTCTCCCAGGCCCTGGCAAGGGTAGGGTCTTTTCTCTGCTCGGTACCAAAGTTTTCCTTGTGTACATTAAGATCAGCAAACTCCAATGTACCCTCAGGGTCAGCAGAAGGTTGTCCACCTTGACTGACTGTGGGGACTTCCTCAGGCTCCTCCAGTTCTCCTGCCATAGCAGAGAAAGGAAAATCCGGGGAACCTTGAGAGGGATCCCTTAAACCCACATTGTCGGTGATGGCCAGGGGTTCTGGCTCCACCACTGAGTCAGTTACTGTGACCGAGTCGGGACGGTCCCACAGTTCCCAAAACTTAGGGAAGTCTCTACCAATGATGGCCTCATGCACTAAGTGGGGCACAAGTCCGACCGGATGGGTCACCGTACCTAAATCAGTTTCAAAGCGAACAGTTGCTATAGGATACTCCCGAGTATCACCATGTACACAGATCACAGCAACTTTTTTTGCATTTAAATTCACATTTTCAACCTTTTCAGCTTTAACCAAAGTCACTAGACTTCCCGAGTCCAGCAAGGCTGCAATAGGCTTATCATTAACAGTCATTTGGCATATGTGTTTTCCAACACCTGGCGCCGCAGCGCATGAAACAGCAGCAAACATAGACTGCCTTCTCAGAGACATATCACACTGCATGGGTTCATCTGTCAATAGACAGTTTGCTGCAACATGTCCCAGTTCCTGGCAACGGAAACACCTGATGTTACCCCAGTTAGGTTTGTTGACAGGCAGTGGCTTCCCTTGTTTGGGACGCCAAACTTCAGCTCTGGCACCAAAAATCCTCCCCCCTGTCTCCTTGCCATGCTGACCACCCACTTCCCCTGGAACAGTCTTACCGGTTGTCAGGGGAGACCGTGGCTTTGGGTGGAAAGTCCGTGCGGCTGTAGGGGTGGTGACCAGGTTCTCTGCAGCATAGTACCTCTCAACAAGCTCCACCAGGTTGTCTGCCGACTTGGGGTCTCCTTGACTCACTCACTTCTGCAAAGGAGTTGGTAATGACCTCAGGAACCGGTCCATGACTACACGCTCCACTATTTGTGGCCCAGACAAGGACTCCGGCTGTAGCCATTTTCGCGCCAGGTGGATTAGGTCAAACATCTGTGATCTTGGGGGCCTCTCATCTTGGAAGGACCAGCTGTTGACCCGCTGGGCTCGAACGGCCAAGTTGACACCGAGACGCGCCAGGATTTCCTGCTTGACCTTTTCATACTCTCCTGCATCCACGGACTCCAAATCGTAATAGGCCTTCTGCGATTCCCCAGTAAGTAAGGGAGCGATCAATCCTGCCCACTGGGTTTTGGGCCAGCCTTCCCTCTCAGCGGTTCTCTCAAACGTAACCAGAAAGGCCTCTGGGTCATCATCAGCAGTCATCTTGGACAGGAAGCGACCAACATGGATGATTGAGGAGCGGTCTCCAACTGTTTCTGATTTCACAGCAGGCTCCTGTGTAAGTGTCTGCACCACCTCAACCAGCACCTTTCTGTCTGCTTCTGCAGCACTTGCCAGTTTTTCAAACATCAACTGGGTTTGATTTTGTACAGCACTAATCTGTTGTTGAAGCAAAGAGTTCGCTTGCTGTGTTTTTTCCTGTATAACACCAATCTGTTGTTGAAGCAAAGAGTTTGCTTGCTGTTGTGCAGCGTTTGCTCTTGCTGTGTAGCGTTGGATGCAGGCCTCCACCATATGTAAGCTGGGGAACAGGTAGCGGGTGCAAAACTCCCTGGGATGAGCAGTCTTTAAGGCACAGATACCAAATCCTTTTTTTTTTTTTTTCCCTGGTTCTTTCCCCCTTTCTATTCTGTCTCCTCTCCTTCCCCCCCCCCTCTTTTTCCTATGCATTGATATAACTTACAGTAATATCGAATTTATATTCTTAAATATCTATTTCATACAATAATATTAAGGTCTCCCATACTCGCCGGCGAGACTTTGTGATGATCCTGCCGCCCCCATTGGCCAATCCTGCCCTATGGTGACCTCAGGTAACTTGGACATTTCTCCCCACTTTATCATGGGCTCCCATATCTTGATGTTGATGTGAATATCTATACAAATTATGCTGTGACTTACTCAATTTTGTTCTATTCCATAGAATCGTTTTTAATTAATTATTGTTTCTCCTGAAGAAGCGGCTCAGCCCGCGAAACATGTAGAGAATCAACCATAGAGACATCCCGACTACTCTCCACAGTTCAATACTTTGTCAAATGAACCTTAGTCAATTTTGATTGTATACCAATCTCGTTTTTTGTGTTTTCATTATGTATGTCTGTGTATTAACTTTTTTATGAAATAAAAGACTGCTTTTATCTACATGTTATTTGAATTACAATCAATAGATACCGGTACCCAAAAATCCAGTAACAATTCCCATCCCCCCTCCCCTACCCCATTGAGCACCTCTTGATCTGGGGAGCTTGAGGTCTCTTTTATCCCCATACCCCATTTCAGATATACTCCTACACACTATGAGACTATTGGACGAATGATCATGCTTTTGCATTGCATGCTAGTTTCATATCAAAAATGAAGAGGTTACTAAACTTTAGAAAATTCTTGTACCACAGAATACAGCTTCGGAAAGTGATGTAATGTGTTGTATTGCATTGTATTGTATTGTATTCTTTCGTTTCCGAGTATGTGTGGTCTTGCTCTTTCGATTTTTTTCGAACGATAACTATACTGATTAAATGAAAATCGCTTGTTCTGGTACTGGTATGGTACGAGAAAAATGTTTGTGTTTGTGTCTTCGGATTATTTTGGACGAACTGGCGTGATCGGCTCTTGAATGCTATCTACTAACGGTCAGATTATCGTACAATCGCTTCCCTTGCGGTATTTTCTGTCTGATTTTCTGATTGTGTGTACTAGGCTTTGGTCTCCACTACCAGAAAGTTCTACAACTGCTGAAGGTTCCAGGCAGTGATGAGTGGATACTTTCTGCTGCAGCATTTGATGGCAGCCTAGGCTTCCAGCTACCTCCTGCTGTGGTTCACCTTTGTTTTAACCACAGATTATCTTTAAAATGATCTATTACAGGATTTCTTATTGTCACAAGGGTCACTAATGTGGACCTGTGGAGCAGCCAGCTGACCATCATTGCATTAGACAGCGCTTAATTTCCTCCTTTCCAATCCCTTTAAACTTCCACATGAACCTGCTAAATGATGTGCTATGAAGACAAATACTTTTGCTAATGTGATATTATAGTCTCATATTGTACAGTATATTCTCTCCTGCCACTACAGACAGCAAAAGCTCCTCCAACATCTACGGGACAGAATGGGATGTGATGAAGATGAAAAAAGGCAGAGAAAGCAGACACTTGAGCTGATGTGACAATTTACCCCCCAACATGAACCCACTCCATGAAAAGCATTTTCAAAGTTCAAAGGCTTTGTTAAAAATCACTGATTCTTAGATGTGGTGGCTGCATTTGTTTTTTTTTTTTGTTGGGACAAAATATGTTTCTACCTATTTGTGCCAATATAGTCCCAACAAAAAGAGGGCTTTTTTTCCAGTATTGTATTTAAGGAATGATGGCACTTCTCAACATAAGGTCAATTTCCCAACTATGTTGTTTTCTTTTTAGGCTTTCCTTCCTATATTTCCACCTGAATTAGTCTGCTGTTATTCAACAGAACAAGCTGTCCTGCAGCTTTATCAGTTATAGGGTTGAGACAAACCATTTACCACTGACAGGGGGTGCTTATAATGATCAGCTTGTATCTATTTATTTAAAATCTTTTATGAAAGGAACTGTTTGCTGTAAATGCTTATGAAGTATGAGCTGGATTTCAGCCTCAGTTTGTTAGTTTATCTAAATCTGCTAGTACATCTAACACTTCCTTCCCCCCAAAAAGACAATGATGATGTCCAAAGCTGCCCCTGAACTCCTTCTTTCAGAATGGGGGTACTCTAATATAGAAGGTATGTTACTGGCTAGATCAGGGGTCTCTAAACGTTCTAAACAAAGGGCTCATTTACTGCCCTTCAGGCTTTAGGGGGGCAGACTGTGGCTAGTAGAAGTAGCATTAGTGCCCCATCATTGCTATCAGATGGAGAAATAGTGCCCCATCATTGGTTTTAATAGGAGGAATAGTACACCATTGTTAAAATCAATTAGAAGAATAGTGCATCATTGATGGTGTCAGTAGAGGGAATGGTGCTCCATCATTGGTATAATTTGGAGGAATAGTGTGCATCATTGGTTCTAATAGGAGGAATAGTGTCCCATTCTTAATATCAATGAGAAGAATAGTGTCCCATTGATGGTATCAGTAGAGGGAATGGTGCTCCAGCATTGGTATCAGTTGGGGAAATAGTGCCCCAAGGGGCAGATAAAGGCAAGCAAAGGGCCACATCTGGCCGTCGGGCCACTTTTTCTGAGACCACTGGGCTAGATCACCAGGTAAAAACAGAGGGGAAAAAAGCCTAAACAACTAAAACCAAATCAGCCACCACATCTATTGACTGGTAAGCTGAAATATATTAACTTTTTTGGTTTTGATGCTAATACCGCCTTTAAATATAACTGAAGGCAAAATGCTTTTTTTAGATTTGTATAGAGTGGCGAGAAGTTAGAACCACTGGCAGGTTTTCATTGCTATCTGTGTTCCTTTTAGAGAGAATGGCTTTCTCTAACTGACCTGGTCACCAATGTCACCAGGAATAAAGGTAATAAGGGAAAATAAGGGTAAATCCAAAATTTTGAGTTGCCTATCAGAACAGGAATAGATGGGACACGTGTATTTGTGACAATCGTCTTTGAGGAGATTCCGCTCATATAAGAAATGGATATCTTCTCACTTCCTGCTGAGTTTGTCAGACAGAAAATAAAAAGGAAATCGCCCTGAGACACAGATGGCAAAAAAAAAAAAAAAAGGAACAATCTGGCAAACAAATAATCAGCTTTTAATCCCCCTACTCTATGCAAAGTGAAGCTTTAGATAAACTTTTGACTACAGCACATCTTCTTCAATTCCTTCTCATTACTTTGCATTCAGCTATTTAATTTGTTTTGTTATATATGGAATTTATGAACTTATATAAAAAATATAAAAAAATAACTAAAGAAAATGTGCTGCGCCCTATATTGATAATATAAAAATGATAATATAATAGGGTAGAAGGGTATACAGATAAATAAAATCATTACCAAACATCATTTCAATGGTCTGGAGGTGAAATATCTCCCGCACAGTCCTTAGGTGAAGTTTTCCGTGACATAAAAGAACAAGTCTGAAGCCACCTCTTCCTACATCTGATGACTTCTAAAGAGAAAACATTATTATCAATAAACTACGTTAAAGGACTAGTAGCTCAGCACTCATCACTGTAAGGCCCCATGTAATGTATACTGGGTGTTTATGAATATGCAGAATTTTCATGAAGTTGGAAAGGAACAGGCATACTGTTCAGACCCGCTGCCTGTAAACTTTTTGAGAGGCTGAAAGCTGCAACAGCTAGATGGTGCATCGAGTGGTACTAACATTAAGGGCTGTATGCGCCCAGGGATTAATGACCAGAATGCAGACTCCTAGTGTTCCCGATACTCGCTCCATTACATACACAGCCCATCATATACAGCCCATACAGCTGACTAATATCAGGTATATTGTTCTTTATTAGCTCTGAGGACTACAGAATGACACCTCTCTATGCTTTGGAAAACAAGAGAAGAGTTAGGTTTAGTGGTTCAATCTTGATTCTGTTGTCCTGATACAGAAAGGTGAGTGGCTGTTGTCATCCTACAACTGGAAGTGTGTTACTGGAAGCACAGTCACATGTAAAGTGTTTACCAAAAAGTACACTACAGGCATACCCCGTTTTACATACACTCACTTTACGTACACTCGCGAGTACGGACATACCCGAGAGTGTACATAAAGTGCCTCGCAAGTACGGACATTCCCGCACCGCGCAGCCGCAGTATAGCCTGGAAAAGGCGGAGCTGCCGCCCGGAGTTGTGAGGCTGCTAGTGAAGTCTAAAGATGTGAATATCCCCCTGCTTAACTACACTACGGAGATTTCTTTTTAAATTACATGCATACTATACTCGGCAGGAATATCCATCACCTCCTTAGGGCTCTTTCACACGGTCCGCTCCGTAGGATCGATCCCCGCTGAGCCAGGCGGATGACAGCTCCGTCTCCGCTTGCAGAGCGGAGAGGGAGGTGTCTCAGCCCCCGCTGCCCTCTATGGGGGATCGGATGAGAGCGGACCGCTTGTCCGCTTTCATCAGATCCGCTCCGCTCTGATTACTGAATGGATGGAAAAATAGGGTTTCCATCCGTCCAGATTTCAAGCACAGGATCGAATGCGAATGGCAGCGGGTGTCAGCGGAGGTGTCTCCGCTGACACCCGCTGCCCCATAGAGCTGCATGGAGGATCCGATCAGATCTGCCTAAAAAACTGACAGGCGGATCTGATCGGATCGCCCGTGTGAAAGAGCCTTTATATGCTCGGATATCATTAGATGCCCATCTCTCTATTTGTTCTGGTGAGTGGGTTCACTATTGTTTGGAATACAGCACCAGCACTTTTCTATGAACTAATCCTTCAACACGGTTTTCCAGTTGAAATGTTAAGGACTATTATTTCACTCAGCACTTTATTTATTTGACGTGTTAAGTTGCTAATGCATTTATTCATTTCTATCAGCATTGTGTTGCACATTCTATAGATATTGGAGGGATACCTTTGTACATATAGCCAGAGGATATATTTACCACTATATTTATAATCTTTTTTACTATGTTTATTTTAGTTATCAATTCATTATTTATATCAGTTGTGCATGTAAATGGACTACTGGAATGCAGTACATGCATTGAGAAGTGAAAAAAGGTATTGCTTCACTTTAAGTACATTTTCGTTTTACATACATGCTCTGGTCCCATTGTGTACTTAAAAGTGGGGTATGCCTGTATGCCGTCATATGTGTATAGAAACATAGCGGACAAACCTACCTTCCAGCCAGGGTTCTCTTTCTGTTTAAAGAATGTAACCCAAAACTGCCTTTAAAAGAAGCTTCCTAAAACCCTCTGCAATTTGTGATAGCTCTGTCCCAAGTTATTGTAGGGGTGGAGCAGCCATTGGGACCAGCATCCCCTAGTGCAGTGATGGTGAACCTTGGCACCCCAGATGTTTTGGAACTACATTTCCCATGATGTTCATGCACTCTGCAATGTAGTGGAGCATCATGGGAAATGTAGTTCCAAAACATCTGGGGTGCCAAGGTTCGCCATCACTGTGCCTAGTGCCACATGAGGGAGCGCTGTCCTGTTCTTTTAGGCCACACATGCACAGTTTGCACTCACTCTGGGGGGGGGGGGGGGCTGATGACCCCAATGGTTTACTCTGTGCCTAAAACTACTCAATACAGAGCCAACATAGGCTGCAGAAGGCTCCTGTTAAACACAAGTTTGGTTTACATTCTTTAAACAGAAACAGAGCCTTGGCTGATGAGTAGATTTAGCACACTATGCTGCTATACCCATATGAGACAGCAGAGTGTGCTTTTTTGGTAAAGGTGAACTTACACTTTAATTCCTCTAGTTAAAAATCCACTGATAAGTTTACAGTGAAAAATTCTGCAGATTCAAATGACTCATGAGGCAGAATTTTAAGATTTCCTGATATAGATATATTATAAAACAACAACACAATGCATACCTGAAGAGTAACTGATACACAAGGAGGATCTTCTGATGATGGGTATGGCAAAATTTTAATGTAGCTTTTTGAATCATCTGACTCTACTTCCTGAGCCTCGTGTTCAGGGCTCATAATTCCTTCAGTATTAACATTGATAGATGATACAATACAGTCCTGTGTTTGTTCTGAATCTTTTTTGTAAGGCTTCTGAGACACAGATTTGCAGAAAGCCTTGTTTATTGTCCCAATATTGACCTTCAAAGCCCTTGGGGATGTTGGCTCAGTCTGAAAATTCTCAAGAGTTACTGGACTATAGGATTCCACCACTGATTTATTTTCATCATAGTCATCAAGACTAGATGTTGGGCTTGGATCACAGCTGGTCCCCCGAGCA
This sequence comes from Pelophylax lessonae, assembly GCF_965119305.1. NCBI lineage: Eukaryota > Metazoa > Chordata > Amphibia > Anura > Ranidae > Pelophylax > Pelophylax lessonae. The sequence continues at coordinate 118,232,752 of NC_138770.1, read as the reverse complement.
ATTTCTCTCAGTTTCCGTCTGATGCGTAGAGGTTTACTGCCAATATGGTTTGGCATCCAGAACTCTTTGCTCACGCTGTGGTCATCACCAAGTTGTTTATTGCCAGCTGTGGTATTGCAATGGTCACTGATATTATGATCACAATTTAACCTTGATGGTATATATTCAATGGGCATTATTTTCCTTGTCAGTATCTGGACCGTGTATTTTTCAGAAACAGAGATAGAGATGGGCAGAAACACCATATCACCAGATCTTTGCCTTCCAGCCATAATTAATAACTGAGTATCAGTAAGAAAAGATATACCTTTGGCTCGTTCAGTCTCTTCCAGCTTGATTTGTTGGATGTTGGGCATACATGATGGAGCTATGGGATAGATCAACACTAGGTTGGAGGTGTTGGATGCTACTGCAGCTCTCTCACAATGGGAGTCTAGGACTAATATATCTGGGGTGGAGATACCTGGTAGGGATACCTTTCTTGTGGTTGTGGCATTCTTCTCAAAGGTCACAATTACAAGGTTGGATAATTCTGGCTTACTTTCCACTGAAATGCTCTTTTGTTTCATGTGAAGTAAGGGACTGGGATCCGACTTTCGATGCCTAGCAAGGATATGGGAAATATCTGCTGGAATTAATGAAGAGACCCGCAAAAAGTCTGCGGGCTCTGATTTCCCTGAATCAACAGACAATCTTCTATTGTTTCTTGTCATTTCTTCCTCTAGTTTCATGAGGGACATTTGCACCTTTGATTCATCCAGCTCCTTAGAGACATTGGTAGGACTTTTTGTTGCAATTTCTGCGGTTACCACAACTTGGTAGTCAACAGTGGGTTGAATAGCAACTATCGTAGAGTCAATGTTAAACACAGGACAAAAAGAGCATGGGCTTAATGTTTTGTTGTCATCATTCCATAAGTAAGAATAAAGAGAATCATCCATGGCTGCCACAACCCGACTGCCATCTTTAGTCCAACAGGCGCACCGAATCACACTGCATCCTGTAATGTCTGCCTTAGCGTTGTTATTACTATGGCACACCGAGTACAGAACTGTAATGTCCCTTTTAGTTAAAACAATTAAGATATCCTTATTCGGGTGCCAAATACAACCTTGTGGAAGAATAGGTAGAGGTTCACCATAAGCACATGTCTGAGAAACAACCAGCTTGTTCTTTTCCAGTGGATTGTAGTACAACTGCCAAACAGTGACATGTTTTTTGTGTTGGACAGCCAGAAGAGCCAGAATATCCGTTACTGGACCCCAGTACAGGCCATGAACGTGTTCAAACTGGCCAATCACAACAGAGCTGCCAAGTTCCGGTTCTTCATTTTGTAAATGTAAAGTGGTCAGGATGACTTGCTTGCCGTCTGTCCAGGCTAAACCATGCACAGGATGGATGGCTTGATGAAGTGCATTTACCCCATTCCTCAAGAGTTTTGCTTTTCCTAAATCCATCGGTGGCATTTGTATCACAACAAAAAGGACAAGTGTTCTAGTAGGACATCGGCTTTACAAAAATGAAACAGGTCAGTGCCAACTTTCCAACTGCTTCCTATTCACTAAACATATACAGTGCACCTTGGAAGTGAGTGGCTACCCCTCTAGCCAGCAAATCTGTTAAGAGTGTACTTTTGCAATGTATCCTGGGAGGAGTTGACACCCACCCCACCAGTTACAAAGAAGGTTTAACTAATTACATTGCATTAACTTTAGGTTGGAAATCTTTCTAGGGAGGTTAAGCTCTGTCATTCTCTTTGCTAAATATAACGTTTTAATACATTGACCCCTTGTTGACTGAGGCTTTCCTACGTATGGATTATGTCATAAAATCAGCCTTCTTTTCTGTAGGCTGAGCTGGGAAGGTAAAGTGAAGCTATCTGTAATTCTACAGGATGACAAGGATTAATCCAAGCTTTCCAAATAAAGATTTAATATCATTAGTTGTTGTACAGGCTTCAGATACAAATAATGTATATATACACTATATTGTCAAAAGTATTGGGACGCCTGCCTTTACATGCACATTAACTTTAAAGGCATCCCAGTCTAAGTCCATAGGGTTCAATACTGAGTTGGCCCACCCTTTGCAGCTACAACTCTTCTGGGAAGGCTGTCCACGAGTTTTAGGAGTGTGTCTATGGGAATGTTTGACCATTCTTCCAGAAGTGCATTAGTGAGGTCAGCCACTGATGTTGGTCGAGAAGGCCTGGCTCGCAGTCTCCACTCTAATTTATCCCAAAGGTGTTCTATTGGGCTGAGGTCAGGACTCTGTGCAGGCCAGTCAAGTTCCTCCACCCCAAACTCTCTCATCCATGTTTTTATGAACCTTGCTTTGTGCACTGGTTCAAATCATTTGGTGGAAGGGGGTTATGGTGTGGGGTTGCTTTTCAGGGGTTGGGCTTGACCCCTTAGTTCCAGTGAAGGGAACTCTTAAGGCATCAGCATACCAAGACATTTTGGACAATTTCATGATCCCGACTTTGTGGGAACAGTTTGGGGACGGCCCCTTCCTGTTCCAACATGACTGCGCACCAGTGAACAAAGCAAGGTCCATAAAGACATGCATGAGTGAATTTGACGTAGAAAGCCAAACTGGGGTGATTGCTTCCCTTGACACAATACGGTGTACACTACAGAGGAATGGCATGCATGGGTGTCATCCACGAAGGAAGCCTCTCCTAACGTCCATGCACAAAAAAAGCCTGCCTAGAATTTGTCAGGGCCCATGGTGAAAAAGAAGAAAACTACTGGGACTCTATACTCTGGAGTGCAGAGACAAAGATAAAGGTTTTTGGAACTGATGGCTTCAAAACTGTATCCTGTCGCAAAGGGTGAGGAGTACAAAGATAAATGCATGGCGCCTACAGTGAAACATGGTGGTGGCAGTGTCCTTATGTGGGGCTGCATGAGTGCTGCTGGTGTCAGGGAGCTGCATTTCATTGACGGTATCATGAATTCACAAATGTACTTCTCTATATTTAAAGAGAAGATGCTACCATCACTCTGTGCTTGGTTGTTGTGCACATTTCCAGCATGACAAGAATCCAAAACACACACACATCTAAGGCCACTGTTGCATTTTTAAAGAAAAACAGGTTAAAAGTGATTCAGTGGCCAATTATGTCTCCTGATCTGAACCCAAATGAACACCTATGGGAAATTCTGAAGAGACAAGTTGAGCATCACCCTCCATCCAGCATCCAGACTCTAAAAGAGGTCGTTCTTGAAGAATAGAAAAAGATAGATGTTGCAATATGTCGCCAATTTGTTCATTCCATGCCTAGAAGACTTGATGCTGTCCTTACAAATCATAAAGGTCATACAAAATGCTAGATGTATTTGTTTTTATTGTGGGGCGTATTCATGTTTGCATCACCTAATTTGAGTAAAACTAAAGATTTTGTAATCTAATTTATATTATTAACTTTACTTTCATGCAATGAGCTAAACAAATGTTCTACAAAACTTAGTTTTGTCAACATTTTGGAAATGGTTATTGTGTTTATTGAGATATTGATTAAAATCTTACTTTTCAAAAGTGGTGTACTTATTTATGCTAAGCAGTGTGTGTGTATGTATATATATATATATATATATTGTAACAGGAAGTCGGCTGAATCTGGGAATGTAGTCACAGGAAGGAGATACATTTCTACCTGATTTGGAGAGTCCATTGATTGGTTTAGGGTGTTGGCTACAGAGCTAGCCAGCAGGAAGTTGAAAGGCCTTCACCTGTTCAGAATGAGGGAGTTAAGGCTCTATAATTTGTTCAGAGAAATTCCTATTGCTTGCTGCCTCCAGAAGCTGTGTCCTGAAGCCATGTGGGCTGGGAGCAGGAGGACAGTCAGCGTGTGCCTCCCGACAGGATGTGTGGGCCTGGGAGAAGACCCCCCGGAGTGATGTGTGCCCGGGACGGTAACCAAGGGTGAAATACGTCTCAAAGGTGAGAAGACGAACTGTTGATGTGAAAGAAACAAAAGGACTGTGTTGCCCTGTGAAGCTATTACAAAAGGACTATTGAGTGTCCGCTATGTGACAAGGAAGTCTGCCCGACGGTAGGTTGGAGACAGACACTTAGGCAGGTTCCAGTTGTGAGAAGGTAGCCGCCCACAGAGGCAAGGATTTATTTTCTGTTTTATTTTATTTTGGATGTTTTGCTGCATACAGCCTGGTGAAGAAAACACCATTTAATAAACCACACTGTTTGTTTGCAAGCACTTGTCGGCTACCTCTCTGGGAAAACGCACCCCCCAAGGGGTCATCCACACCCGCCACCGAGCTAATCCCTCACATATGGTGGAGGTATGCAGTGGGCATAAGCAGAGATCCCTGCAATGGAGTGCATATGTTTGATGAACTTTGTCTGGTGCATGAGATTGCACAATCTATGTGTGCAGGAGAGAAGATCCTGACAGAAAAAAAAAAAAAAAAAAAAGTGTTTTAAAGAGACAGCGGTCTCAAAATTATTTGATGAACTTTGTTGTGTCTGGTGCAAGTGACTGCACAAACTGTGTGTGCAGGAAAAGAGATCCTGCAAGAGAGAGAAAAACTACATGTGTTGAAGAGACAGTGGTCTGAAAATTGTTTGCTGGACTGTGAAAAATTTGTTTGTGGAGTTATTGAAGATGGGGCGGTCCAAACGCCTGAAAAATGCAAAGATAGATGAAATGAGAGACCGGATTCTATGGATGGAGGGGATGTTGCCGTCTGAACCAGCCCCATCCATGCCTAAAGAGAGTCTACTAAAGAGGAAGGTTGTTGTCCCTAGCAACACTGATGAAACTGCTATGGAGACGCAGTGTGCTCAGATGAAAAGTAAGCTCAAAATGGAGGAGATGTTGAAACAACTGATTATATCAAATGCAGCTCAACAGCAGGCAAATGCGGATTTTCAGCAGAGCTTTGCAGCTCAACAAAAGGCTCATCAAGAGAGCATGGCAGGCTGGAAACAGAGACGCCAGCAGCCAATGGAGGCCATCGGTTTGGAGGAAACCGAGTATGTGTGCAGGGCTGAGTTGGATGCCTTGCAATGGAAAATGGAAGAAAAGGAACAAGCCTTGGAATTGCTTAAAATGGAGCATAGAAACTTGCAGGAAATGAATGAACTACTCAAGTCTCATGTGTCACAGTGGGAAGAATCCACTGCTCTTCTTTTGGTCGAGTTGCAAAAACGCAGAGAGACTATAATGGAGAAAGATACCATCCTCATGGAAAAGGAAAGTGAAATTCAGACTTTGCAGAAGCAAAGTATGGTTGATATGTTGGAGTTGCGTAATCAGCTGGAAAAAAGTCTTCAGTGTTTGGAAGTTACAAAAATAGACCTGCAGGAGTCGCAGGAACAGAATGTCGCTCTGAAAACGACATTGTCTCTCAGCGACAACGAGAAAAGTGAAAGAGAGGCTAAATTACTGAGTACTGTGTATGAGCTCACCACTTTGAGCAATGTGGTAGATGAATTACGTGCAGACTGTGAAAGTTGGAAAGGTGAAGCCCAACGTTTCCAGCAGCAGTTAAAGGAGAAAGAAGCCTGTGTGGCAGAATTACAATCTCATTCCCAGAAACTAGCCAATGAGGTGAAGGCTCTTATGCAGGGAAAAGGAGATTGTGAACATAAGAGGGAAAAAGTAGAGGCACAGCTTCTGGAATCGCAAGTCAAGGTGTCAGAAGGTGACCGATTGTGTGCTAAGCTGTCAGAGAAGGCAAACCGACTGCAGGTTGAGTTGGACAATGTTATAAATCAGCTTTCTCAAGCAGACAGAAAATCTAGAGAAATTGCGGAAGATTTTTCTATCTTGGAATCGCAGCTGCAAGACACGCAGGAACTCTTACAGGAAGAGAGGTGTCAAAGGCTGAGTTTTAGCACAAAGCTCAAACAAATGGAAGATGAGAAAAATGGCTTCCTGGAACAATTAAAAGAGGAGGCGGAAGCAAAGAAAAACCTATCAGAGCAAGTCGCAACATTGCAAGCTCAGATAGCGGATATGAAAAAACGCATGGAAGAAAGCGTTGGTTCATTACAGTGTGTTGAAGATGTGAAAAAGAAGTTTGATCAGATGCTTGGTGAAGAGAAGACTGTGTCTGCAAAATATGCAGAAGAACGCGCACGTGCAGAAACGGAGGTGCGTGATAACGAGAGCAAAGCCCTGTTCTTGGCTCGCTCTTTGGAGGAAGCTCTAGAGTGTAAGGCTGAACTAGAAAGTGTTAAACAGCTGCGTACAGAAATGGAAGAATTGGTCAGCTCCAAGGATGATGTTGTGAAAAGCGTTCAGGAGCTAGAAAAGTCTAAGCGAGCCTTAGAACAGCAAGTAGAAGAGATGAAGATTCCGTTGCAGGAACTGGAAGAGGAATTCCAGGCAACAGAGGATCTGTCCCAAAGAGGGGATAGTGTGCCTGATGCAGTTTTTAAAAGGATCAGTGTTTTGGGGTCTGTCCTGAGTGAGCCTCAGAAATGTGACGACATGTGGCTTGAATCACCCCTTTGGAATAAACCGTTCCTTCAAAAACTTCAAGCATTGGAAAATGTATCATTAGAACTTCAGCAAACAAAGGAGCTGAGTAAGAAATGTGGTGATTTCTCAGTTCAGGCTGAAAACCTAGTGGAGAAAACTAAGGCTGTTGGTGAAAACGTGAAGCAAATGAATAAGTGCCTTTCAGGGAGTGTTTCCAAAATGGAACTGGTGAAAGACGGGTGGCAGAAGTTTGATCGTGATCTTGAGATGCATTCCATGTGGAATTCAGATAGAGAAAAAGAACTAGGTGACCTTGAGCGGTCAAATAGTTCAGCAGAAAGTGCATTGAAGAAACCTGTAAAAGAATGTGTTGCAGTTCCATGCTTCTTCACTGATGCAGAGAGGAGGTCTATAATGGATACCACCCAGATCGCTGGGTTCAACTGTGTTGTTGCCTTTGACCCCTATGTTGGTGGAAGGAAAGTTGATGATGTTCTGGTTGGCTACTTCTGTGAAGAGTTTGGCAAGAAATATAAACTGAATATCAAATCAAATAGTAGGCCTTTACTGCGACTCGCTCAGGAGGGCGAAAAGTTTAAGAAGTTGATGAGTGCAAATGCTTCAGATCTGCCTATGAATATGAAATGTTTGGTGAATGATATTGATATCTCTGGGAAAAGGAACAGGGGTCACTTTGAAGAAATGTGTGACAGCCTGTTGTCTCAATTGGAAAATCCTCTGCACAGCATCTTAGAGCAAGCAAAGCTCAAGAAGGAAGATCATTCCCTTTTACAACAAAAAGTCAATGATTGTGTACAGCTGTATGGAGAGGCAACTCAAGTCACAGAGGGATGTCAAGAGTCCCTACTTGGAACAAAGCTTAGTGAAGCAAAGGTTCTCAAAGTTTTGTGGAAAACATTTATTGATTGCAGAGAGAGGCGTCTTAAGAATGTTGAAGACATTAAGACTAGCCCAATTGAGTTGCCTATGGATCACGGTCCTCCATGGTGGATTGGACAGACGGTTATGAGGGACAAGCTGTCTGACATTTATGAGAAAGCTGTCAATGAAGATGACAGAAACGAGAAGGAGCGAAATGATGCCAAAAATGCAGTTGAAGAATGTGTATATGAGATGAGAGACAAACTGTGTGGCATTTATGAGAAATCCGTCAATGAAGATGACAAAACAGTTTCATCCGGAAGCTTGAGGATAATAGGAGGCTTATCAGTGAGTCAGCAGTGCTTGACACATGCGTGCCTGGAAATCTGTGTCCCAACCCTAGGGTTGAAACAAGAGGGGGGGGTATGTAACAGGAAGTCGGCTGAATCTGGGAATGTAGTCACAGGAAGGAGATACATTTCTACCTGATTTGGAGAGTCCATTGATTGGTTTAGGGTGTTGGCTACAGAGCTAGCCAGCAGGAAGTTGAAAGGCCTTCACCTGTTCAGAATGAGGGAGTTAAGGCTCTATAATTTGTTCAGAGAAATTCCTATTGCTTGCTGCCTCCAGAAGCTGTGTCCTGAAGCCATGTGGGCTGGGAGCAGGAGGACAGTCAGCGTGTGCCTCCCGACAGGATGTGTGGGCCTGGGAGAAGACCCCCCGGAGTGATGTGTGCCCGGGACGGTAACCAAGGGTGAAATACGTCTCAAAGGTGAGAAGACGAACTGTTGATGTGAAAGAAACAAAAGGACTGTGTTGCCCTGTGAAGCTATTACAAAAGGACTATTGAGTGTCCGCTATGTGACAAGGAAGTCTGCCCGACGGTAGGTTGGAGACAGACACTTAGGCAGGTTCCAGTTGTGAGAAGGTAGCCGCCCACAGAGGCAAGGATTTATTTTCTGTTTTATTTTATTTTGGATGTTTTGCTGCATACAGCCTGGTGAAGAAAACACCATTTAATAAACCACACTGTTTGTTTGCAAGCACTTGTCGGCTACCTCTCTGGGAAAACGCACCCCCCAAGGGGTCATCCACACCCGCCACCGAGCTAATCCCTCACAATATATATATATATATATATATATATATACAGTATATACACACACTCACCAGCCACTTTATTAAGTACACCTGTTCAATTGCTTGGTAACAAAAATTGCTAATCAACTCAAAGCATTTAGGCATAGACATGGTGAAGATGACTTGCTGAAGTTCAAAATGAGCATCGGAGTGGGGAAGAAAGGGGATTTAGCCTAGGTTCACCCTAAGGCAGTTTTGAAATCATGTGAATTCAGCTGAATTCAGCACAATTTCATGCCAGCATTTTAGTCTGACTTCAGGGGCAATTTCACAGACATCTGTGTGGGTTCCTGCACAGATGTCTATTAAAAGCGCCCTCCGAAGTCGCCAAGAGTAGTACAGCGCTTTACAATTTAGAGGGGGGACAGTACAATTACAATACAGTTCAAAACAGAATGGATAGGAGGACCCTGCTCGTGGAGCTTACAATTAAAAGGGAGGGGGAGGTGGTACAAAAGGTAATAGCTGCAGGGGATAATCTGATATAGGTGACTCGGGTACAGTTCTTGGGTAGAGGTTGAGATGGGGTAAGCTTCCCTGAATAAGTGATTTTGAGGGATGGCCATAAGGCAAACAGGGTAGGAGCTGACCAGACATACTGGGGCAGGGAGTTCCAGAGGATAGGAGAGGCTCTGAAAAAGTCCTAGAGCGAGCATGGGAGGAGGTGACAAGGGAGCTAGAGAGCATATTGCATATTGTTGTGGGAAAATCAACATTTTTTTTTTTTTTTGAATGATCATTTAGAAGTGAATTCATTCTTGATTTAGGACTTTAAATATGTGATTTAATCACTGTGGTTAATTTATTGTTCTCTCTGTTGACATGGCCATCTTAGTAGGGGCAGGGTTTTCCTTCTTCTTGTCAGAGCCTCCAGCAAAGAGAACTATGAGCAGCACAGAAGTGATATCACGAAATCTCAGATGCAGCAGTGCCTTAGATCTCACACTGAAGATATAAAGCTATGAGGATACAGACATGGAGTGCCTAGGCACATGGACATACCAGGAAGAGCACTGAGATTTTTCAGGAGGAATTCAAGGCCAAAACATAGAACTTTTTTAGGGTACTGCTTAGACGCAAGCGATACACCTAATATGTTCTCAATAACATAACAAATCTCTACTTTCTTTAAGCTCAGTTCCACTTTAAATAGCACAAAAAGTCCTGACTCCAAAATTGCCATAACACTGAAGCAGCACAGTCATTTTTGTACAGTCTGTTTCTCTACAAATTAATTTCAGAGTAAGATGTCTGCGTTTCCAAGCAGAATATAGTCGCTGGCAAAAACAGAAGAAATAACCTTTAAACGATCTCATAAAAATAGCTATTTGTTTGTATTTGAGGCTCCACAAAGGCTGTCTCTACTGGATGTACCATAAAAATAATCTAATGTGCATAAACTGCAAAGGAATAGATTTCAATAAGATGAAAAATATTTTTATGTGCATTCATCTGCATTAGTTACAGAGTAGTTAAAAAGAAGTGAGCTATTTATACTGACTCTCTATTCCACAGGTGTCAAACACAAGGCCCGCGGGCCGAATGTGGCCCCCCAGGCCATTTCATGAGGCCCTCGCACCTCTCCTGCAACTGTGGCACCCCCCTTGTCTCTGCCCCCACCTTGTCTCAGTAATTGACAGAAGAGAGGACAGAACTCCTTTGCCAGATCCTGTGCTTCTCTGTGCTGCTGCAGAAAGGCTCCTCTTTGCCCCCCCCCCCTTCTCAGCAGTCTGCAGCAGAGAGTAGGGCAGAACTCCTCCTACAGATCCTGCACCTCTCTGTGCAGCCACATCACCACTTTGTCTCTGCCTCTCCTGTTCTCAGCATTCTGCTGACTCCAGCTCTCCTCTGGTCCTCCTCCATACCTTGCACTTTCTTCTTCCCAGATCCACCCGCATCTTCTTCCTGGCAGTAGCACAAGGTAAGTGGGTGCATTGTGATGTAAGGAAGGGTAGGTGACTCTTGACTTATGATGGTGGGGGGGCTCTTGACATCTCATGTAAGGGGGCGTGGGTTTGCTCTGGACATCTAATCTTACAGATATAACCGGCCCTTTGAGGGCGACCAAAATGCTGGTGCGGCCCCACTATGAAATTGAGTTTGACACCCCTGCTCTATTCAGTTACTTATGGTAAAATAAGACAGGAGTCTATTTTGGGCTGATTGAGTGACCCATCTCCCAAAAGCCCCCTCTTTCGGCAGACGGGAGCATTTTTCCCTTAGGTTGGCAAATACGCAAATGTAAAGTTATTTTTTAATTGCATTTTTTTGGAAAAACTGCAAGGAAAGGTTATAATGGTTTATGCCCAATGTGCAATGTGAAAATATATATTTCTATATACATATAAGAACATAGGATGACAGCCCTGGCAGGTATCTAAGGGGCACGGAATACCCTATGCGCTGCACCTTTATTATGGTTTGCAAAAAAACACACTTTTAATATAGATGAATGGTAATGCAATGAATCCCTCGTTCACGCTGAACATGGCTTTGAAATCGTACGACTTCATCTGAACTCGCACAATTTCAAAGCTGCATTTCTGTCCGACTTTGGGGGCGACTTGAAAGACATCTGTGCGGGTTCACGCTGCCCCCCAAGTTGGAAAAAGTAGTGCGGGAACTACTTTTGGATATCGGTGCGGCGCCGCAAAGTCGGGGTTGCACTGATTGGGATGCTCCAATTGCCGGCAATAGGCTGCAATTTGACATGCGATTTGACCTGTGAATGGTTGTGATTGTGAACGATGTGAATTGGCCATCTTACCAATCGCTCAGTGTCCGCTGCTCCTCTCTGTCAATCTCTCCATTGGCTTCACCCAACAAATTAAATTCAAAATACTAACAACTTACAAAGCCATCCACAACTCTGCCCCCAGCTACATCACTAGCCTAGTCTCAAAATACCAACATGATCGCTCTCTTCGTTCCTCTCAAAACCTCCTGCTGCTTCATAACATTGAAGTCTATGGTGGTCGCCTCCTGGTCGCCCCAAAGAAGCTCCGGACCCTTTTTCTAAGTCGGAGCGACTTGTGTCGTTCCTATTAGAACGGGTCCGCAGCTTCCCTATGGGAGGCGACCTACGGCGACCTGTCGCCTCACAGGTCACCTTAGTGTGAACTGGGGCTTATGGACTTTTTATTTATTTATTTATTTATTTATTTATTAGTATAGTAATTGCGGCGATCAGTGATTTTTATCCAGACTGCGACATTGCGGCGGACAGATCGGACACCTAACTGACATTTTTTGGGGGCCAGTGACATTAATATAGTAATCAGTGCTAAATAATATGCACTGTTACTGTATAAATGACACTGGCAGGGAAAGGGTTAACACTGGGGGTGATCAATGGGTTAATTGTGTTCCTTTTTGTGCTTACTAACTGTGTGGGGGATGGGTTGGACAGAGGCAGAGAGAGATCGGTGATTCAGCTTAGCTGAATCACACGATCTTTCCCTGCCTCTCTGACAGAAAAGCCGCCTGTTTTGTTCACATAAGCAGGCGGCGTCTCACATAAGCAGGCGGCGCCTCTGTCATTCTAGCCGAAGATCGTGGGAGGCCGGTGGCAATCGAGCCCGCTCCTCCCGCGCTCTGGCTCCTGGTGTGTCTAAACGAGATTTACGTGATTATGTGCACCTGAGCCGCCCTGCCGCAGTAAATCTGCGTGGGGCGGTCGGCAAGTGGTTAAACACACTGTAAACAAACACACTATATATAGCTGGTTGTTAAAGAGGAGGTCGGGAAGCCGGCCGTTGCGTCCTCAACAACTGATGAGTCATCAGCTGTCAGCAGGGTTCCCCACTGACAGCTGAATGTAAAAAAATTTGCTGGCAAAGAAAAACAATTGTGAAAAAAACGGCGTGGGGTCCCCTCACCACAGGTACCCGTTTCGGGTCTGGTATGGATGTGGAGGGGACACCCCCAAGCAGTGGATGAGCAAGCTTCGGTGTGTGTGTGTGTGTAGGGGGGGGCTCTGCTATACACAGTGTTTAAAAGGGAAAAATAAAACCCCCAAAACACAAAACACATCAAAAAATTGCATAACATACACAAGACTTGCGTTTCTGGTGCGCTTCCATTGAAGTCTATTACACGCAAAACAAGTCCCTGACCATTTCCAAAAATGCATAGATGCGGATATGTACCATAGGAAACCATGTTAAATGGACTGTGGTAAGTTTCTGCAAACTGCAAAATGCATTGGTGTAAACCTAGGGTAAAGCCAAATTCTGAGCTCCAGCCACTTCTCATCCCCCCCCACCTAGGACTCCCATGTGTATTTTATTCTTTTTAGTTTTCATACTTAGCTTTTCTAGGTATTTTCCGGCTGGTCATATTACACACGGGGTCCTCCTATTTTTGTCTTTTTTCTAGCAGTGTGTCCCTTGTTGATGTCCCCTCATAGGGAGCCTCCATGATGCCCCACATTTACAATATGTCCCTGGGTAACTCTAGTTGTCATTAAACACAGAAGACTGAGGACATCTAGTGGTGAATAGAAATTACATGCTAATGGACAGCTCCAGGTTGAAGGTGTGCAATTTGTTTTCACTGCTGCTAAAGGACTTTAAAAAAAATTGCCTTGAGTTGGGCTTTAAAGCAAACCTGTCCTCTATTCAAAAATGGCAAACTAGTATGCAATGTATAGCATACACAATATGATGCATGCATCAACCTGCAAAGTGCTTTCCTATGAATCCATCAACTGATAGCACTCCAAATGCCTAGTATTTCCAGGTATGAGGCACAATAGATGAATACATTATTCTATAATACAATGCTTGGTGGCCAATTACCAGGGCCAAGCACTGCCACTTTGCAAGTGGGGAGAGGTGGGAGGTGAGCCTAGCCAAATGCAATACTGACTTTAAGAATGTCAGTATTTCTATGACATTATAAGGGCATAGCTCCCAACTGTCCCTGATTTTGAGGGACTGTCCCTAATTTGGAACAAAGTCCCTCTGTCCCTCTTTCCTCCTCATTGTCCCTCATTTTGGTCTAGTCTATATAGTTGTACATAAATCCACTTTTTATCTTTCAAAAAGTGTTTCCTAGTGCTAAACCTTTCATCCAATTTCTAAATTGCTACATTTGTAAATTTCAAAAAGCCAATATAAAGTAGTGGTAAAAAAAAAAAAAAGCATTTGTGGGTTTAACTAAAAATAATTTTTTGTATAATTCTCCTTTAACCACTTGCCGACCGCCCACAGTTTATTTACTGCGGTGGTCAGCCCCTCACAGGCAAAGCAACGTAGGACTACGTCGCTAGCCTGTGAGTCTCTAGGGGGCGAGCACGCGCCGCCGGAGGCGCGCTCCCGCCCCCGCTCGCTCCTGCACATCCCCGCACGTGTGACCGGCGGACATCGCAATCTCCCGGTGGAGAGGGAGAAAGGCAGGCGGCTGATGTAAACAAAGCCGCCTGTCATTCTCCCCTGTGTAAGAACAGAGATCATACGATCCTTCTATGTAGGATCGTATGTCTCTGTTATTACACCACAAGCCACATCCCTTTACAGTTAGGGCTCTTTCACACGGCCGCTCCGTGTGAAAGCTCCGCTGCGGGACTTTTTTTTTTTTTTCACAGAGCGGATGACATTTGTGTCATCCGCTCCGTATGCCCGCATATCATTCCATCCATTTGCGGATGATATGCGGACATAATGTAAGTCTATGGGCATTGCAGATGTCAGCGGATGACACCGGTGACATCCGATTTTCCTTCCTTTCCATTTTTTGAAAGGACGAAAAATAGGGTTCTGTTTCGTTCCAAAAAACGGAACAGAACTGAAAGGAGGAAAATCGGATGTCAGCGGATGGTATTCCGCTGACATTCACAATGCCATAGACTTACATTATGTCCGCAAATCATCCGCAAAAAAATAGGATGATTTGCGGACACACGGAGCGGCCGTGTGAAAGAGACCTTAAAAGCACGCCACTAGGGACACACTTAGCCCCTGCCTCACCAATATAGTTAACCCCTTCCCTGCCAGTGTCATTTTTATCAAAATACGCTTATTGCAATTTTTTTTACCAAACACATGTAGCAGAAAACAAATTGGCCTAAAATGTTAAAAAAATTTGATTTTTACATTTTTTTTGGGGGGGGGGGATTTCATATAAAAAAATTTGAAAAATATTGTTATTTTTGCAAAATTTACGCTGTTTTTTTTTGTTTATAGCGCAAAAAGTAAAAATCGCACAGCTGATCAAATACCACCAAAAGAAAGCTCTGTTTGTGGGAAAAAAAGGACGTCAATTTCATTTAGTTACAGCATCGCGCGATCGTTTGTCCGTTAAAGTCACGCAGTGCCAAATCGCAAAATAGGGCCTGGTCAGGAAGGGGGTAAAATCTTCCGGGGCCTAAGTGGTTAAGGGGGAGTGGCAGGGGGTGTGTCCTATGCCTACATACTTTTGCTAATAGGTGTCCCTCGTTCCCATCACAAAAAGTTGGGAGGTATGCAAGGGCTCCAACAGTAAATCAATGAGGAGAGCACAGTGAAGAATGCAGGCAGAAAAAGGCATCTGTTTGATGCCACCCTGGTCTATACTGTGTGTTAATGCTTTAGCTAGATGAATAAATAAAGAATAAATTCCCTTTTTCTGTTGATATTACCACCAATGAAGTAGTTAAAAATTCAAAAAATTAAAAGTAGTTAAAAATTGACTGAAAATTGACCCCATCCAAGTCAGTGCAGACCAGTCGCTCAGCTCATTACTGCTGTGATGTCTAATACCTTATTTTAATTTTCAGCACCCAATCACAGAAGCAAATACTTGTAGCTTATTCTTGAATTTTCCGTCTGGAATTCTCCTTTACTCTTGCTTTACATTATGCATGAAATGCAGACAGAAGAAATTGTATTGCATGATGAAAGGTGCGCATTTTATAAATGACAATCATTAGAATAACAATTAAAAGCTGAAGTTAACGTCTGAGAATCCTATTGGAGCTGTCACTGGGAAGAGCGTGGGTTTGATATATTATTTCTGCGGCGCAGTAAAAATGAAATGTCAGCACTCAACAGGGGAGAAGTGTTCCTCGAATTAATGATTAAAACATGTAAATCTGCTCACTTTTAGGGCCTTCATATGATTTTCTCTCATATAGATACATACATAAACATATATAAAATCATGGCACACATTGTAAGTTAACCACTTAAGCCCCAGAAGATTTTACCCCCTTCCTGACCAGGGCCTATTTTGCAAATCGGCACTGCGTTGCTTTAACGGAAAATTGCGCGGTCGTGGGATGCTGTACCTAAACGAATTTCATGTCCTTTTTTTCCCACAAACAGAGCTTTCTTTTGGCGGTATTTGATCACCTGTGCCATTTTTTGATCATGCGCTATAAACAAAAAAAGAGCGTCAATTTTGCAAAAATAACAATATTTTTTTATATGAAATCCCCCCCCCCCCCAAAAAAAATGTAAAAATCTAAATTTTTTAACATTTTAGGCCAATTTGTTTTCTGCTACATATGTTTGGTAAAAAAGTTATTGCAGTCTGCGCAAAAGTTATTGCGTTTACTAACTAAGGGAAAGATTTTTGTCATTTTTGTTGTTTTGTTTTTTAACGAGCAATGGCGGCGATCTGCGATTTTTGCGGGACTGCGATATTGCGGCGGACAGATCAGACCCTTGACTGACATTTTTGACACTTTTGGGGGTACCAGTGACATTACTACAGTAATCAGTGCTATACATATGCACTGTTACTGTAAAAATGACACTGGGAGGGAAGGGGTTAACTTTATTGGAGAGGGAGGGGTTAAGTGTGTCCCTAGGGGCTTGTTTCTAAAGCCCCGTACACACACACAGATCGTCGTCATACAAATGTTCGTCTTTTCTCCCCGGGATGTCGGTGTCTGTTGAAAAGTGCAAAGACAGCACAAGGACAGCACAAGAATTTTGTCCGCAGACTTCAGCTGACTGCAGAAGTGATGTCATGTAATGGTTAACTTTCCCTGTGTTTTTTATTTTCTGAGCATGCCCAGTCTTGCAAATCTGCGGTCTGTCGGCTGATTTCTGTACTGACAGGCGAACAATCGTCCGTTCTGGTGTCCGCAGACAAAAATGTTCATGTTTGCAAGAAAGACTCTTGTCCGCGGATTGTGTGCAGACAGCTGTCGGAGGCACCATACTAACACGCGTACAATCGGCAGATCTTTCGTCCGCCGACGTTTGTATGACGACGATCTGTGCGTGTGTACGGGGCTTAACTGTGATTGGATGTGGCTACTTGTGTAAGAACAGAGATCAACAGTCCTACATAGTAGAACCGTGTGATCTTCATTCTTACACAGGGGAGAATGACAGGCGGCTTTGTTTACATTAGCCGCTTGCCTTTCTCCCGCTCTAACGGACGATCGCGAGTGGCGGCGGACATCGGGTCCGCCGGGCACATGCACGGGGGGTCCGTGAGCGAGCGGGAGCGCGCCTCCGGCGGTGCGCACTCGCTCCCCAGAGCCTCACAGGCTAGCACCGTAGACCTACGTCGCTTTGCCTGTGAGGGGCTGACTGCCGACGTAGATCTACGTTAGGCGGTCGGCAAGTGGTTAACAGCATTGCTCACGTTTCTTGTATAGAAGAAAATAGCAAAATGTCAGTTTTGTTCATATGTGGAAAAAGTACCTCCTTTTATATCTGTGTATAGAGTAGCAAGGAGTTAGAACCTCTGTCAGGCCTTTATTGCTATCTCCAACCCTTATGGGAAGTTTCCCCCTCATTTCCCATCCTGGTAATAATGTTGTCACTGCAGAGGAAATCTCAGGCTAGTGTTAAGGCCGTACACACGATATGAAAATTTCGTCTGACGAACGATCTGCCGATTTTCAGATTGTTACTATGGTGCTTTCGACAGCCGATTACAAATTTTCAGATGACAAAATCTGGATGTGCAGGCTATAAAATGTTTATCATACATCAACACAACGTCCAATTTTCGTTTAATTAGTACATTTTTCACCCGAAAAAAATCGTAAGAGTAAGACTATGCATGCTCAGAAACGAAAGAACACATACAAAACAATTAAACACATGACATCACTTCTGAAGTAGAATTCTGTCGTACGAGAATTTTCATATGAAAGTAACTTCACTTTCCATATGAGACTAGCATGCAACAAAAATCGGATGCAAGATCGTTCGATAATCTGATCGTGTGTACGAGGCTTAAGACAGCAATAAAAGAGCATAGCTCCCAACTTTGGAACAAAGTCCCTCTGTCCCTCTTTCCTCCTCATTTGTCCCTCATTCTGCTCTGATCTATATAATTGTATATAAAATGCACTATTTATCTTTCTAAAAGTATTTCCCAGTGCTAAACCTTTCATCCAATTTCTAAATTGCTGCATTTGTAAATTTCAAAAGCCAACATTAAGGATTAAGCCCCGTACACACGTACCGATTGTCGGCCGAACGATCGGCCGTCTTTTGTCCAAGGGCTGTCTTGTCTGTTGCAAAGTGCAAAAGACTGCACACGAATTTTGTCTGCCAACAACAGCCGACTGCAGAAGTGATGTCATGTGATGGTTAACTTTCCTTGTCTTTTTTCTTTTCTGAGCATGCCCAGTCTTGCAAATCTGCTGTCTGTCGGCCGAAATCTGTACTGACTGGCGAACAATCGGCCGTTCTGGTGTAGGCATACAAAAATTTTAATGCTTGCACGACAGATTCTGTTCGGCCGAAAGTGCGCTGTCGGCTGTCGAAAGCATCATACTAACAAGCCGAAAATCGGCCGATCGGTCGTCGGCCGAATCTTTTCGGCCGACAATCTGCACGTGTGTACGGGCCTTTAGTTGTGGTTATCAAGCACTTGTGGGTTTAACCAATAATGTACTTTGTAGAATTTTCCTTTATGGGGGGGGGGGGGGGGGGGGCGTGACAGGGGGTGTATCCTATACCTACGTACCTTTGCTAATCGTTCCCATCTCAGAAATTCAGGAGCTATGAAAAGAGTGTCGGTTAGGTCTCATCATTCACAAGGCTGTAAAAATAGATAGTTGATCTGTGTTTTTGCCACTGACAGGTTAATATTGCAGCTGGGCTGTACTGTGCATATTGCCTTGGCTGCAATGCTTTGTAACATGCCACATTTGGCAGTAATGTTGCGGAAGCTCCATGTAAAATACCCCTCATTAAAAAAACAAAAACAAGAAAAACAAACAAACAGTTATTTAGGAAGTAGCAGTATTAATTAGAAGCCACTGCTTTACCACCCTCTGAAAAGTGATCGCCCATGGACTGGCCACAGGGGGAGCCAATCAGCGGGTCCGGCGGCCTCGATGTCTGCTGGGCTCCAACGTTCGCTCCCCGTGGAGACAGAATGGTGGTCTGCCGTTGTAAACACGGCAGACCGCTGTTCTGTCATTAATGAACACAGGGATCCTGTGTTCCTCCTATTTAGGAACACGTGTTCATCCAGCAATCCTATCCCCTACACAGTTAGGAAGCACCCCTTAAGAACACATTTAACTCTTTGATCGCCCCTGGTGTTAACCCTTCCCTGCCATGTGTCATTAGCACAGTAACAGTGCATATTTTTAGCACTGATTACTGTAGTAATGTCAGTGGTCCCCCCAAAAGTGTCAATAATGTCATTTAGGTGTCCGATCTGTCCGCCGCAATGTCGCTAAAAATCACTGATCGCAGCCATTACTAGTAAAAAATAAATAAATAAATAAAAAGGACATAAATCTTTACCCTAATTTGTAGATGCGATAACTTTTGTGCAAACCAATCAATATACACATATTGGGATTTTTTTTACCAAAAATATGTAGCAGAATACAAATTGGTCTAAAATGATGAAATAATGTGATTTTTAAATTTTCTTTATTGGGAATGTTTTATAGCAGAAAGTAAAAAATATTGTTTTTTTTTTTTTTTTTTTTCAGAATTGTCGCTCATTTTTTGTTTATAGCACAAAAAATAAAAATTGCAGAGGTGATCAAACACCACCAAAAGAAAGCTCTATTTGTGGGGAAAAAAAGACATCAATTTTATTTGGGTACAGCGTCGCACGACCACACAGTTGTAGGTTAAAGTAGTGCCGTATCAAAAAAAATGGCCTGGTCATTAAGGGGGGTAAACCTTCCGGTCCAGAAGTGGTTAAATCAGGAAAAATGCAGATTAGAAGGTGGTGAACTGCAGGTTGCAGGTATTTGTCAACGAATTCTGAATGATCTTAGAAGCAACCCAAACTGATTCCATGGACACAAGCCCAAAGCCCTTCGATACACACTACAGCCTGATTATGGTGTTTCTTTTACATCCTAGGTAGGTGCTAGGTAGTGAGAATAGTTTTTGGCTCTGTCTGCCTATCAGAGGAGCATCAGGAAAATTCTATATTGCACTCTGCCTAACAGGGAGCAGTTAACTCTGCTCGAGGTGCTCAGTGTGTGATTCATCTCGTCTGGGGAGTGTCCCCACTGGTCCAATGAGGAGGCCATTGGACAGTGGAGGAAACCTGCCCAATGAGTACACAGGCTTTGATACAGCCCTAGTGATTGGCACAGACTGATAGTCTCTGTGCATTGTGGGGTGTAGTATAAAAAGCCAGGAGCCCATGTGCTCGGGGTCTTTGGTTGGTGAGCAGAGTACCGGAGGGAGGGTGGTGGCTGCCTCCTCTTCTGCAGCAGTTGGTGTATGGTCACAGGCAGTCAGCCTAGTGAGCCAGAAGGAAGGAGCTGAACCCAGAGAGTTATCTGTGGGAAACATTTCTCATGTTGATGGTACAGCTGTTGAGGTCTACAAATAAAACCTATCAATGATTTTGTCTTCTGATCAACTAAACCAGCCAGAATAATGTGTTGCCTGTCTTTATTAAAGCTGAACACTGGGCATGTATATTATATCAATACTGTATATATGTAATACAGAGGATTACTTACCTTAAAGCACGGTTCCACTCTTTTTTGTGTTTATTAAAAGTCGGCAGCTACAAAAAGTGTAGCTGATGACTTTTAATAAACAGATACTCACCTGTCCCAGGGTCCATTGATGCGGCCACCTGAAGCCTCGGTTCTCTCCCTCTCCTCTCCTCTCCGCGTCGCCGACATTGCAAGTGTGGACCCCGGTTGTGACAGCTTGTGGCTTCACAGCCGGGTGCACACTGCACATGCACGAGCCACGCAGTGCTTCCCCAGTGGTCGGGCAATCTTCTGGGTCCTCTGATGTGTCCCAGAGGATTGCAAGGAGGGAGGGGGAGAGGAGAACTTCTGCTCGGATCTCCTAGGCGGCTCGAGCGGAAGTGGGAGCAGGTAACTGTCAAAACTTGATACCTATTACCCCCCCCCCCCCCCACCACCAAAAAAAAAAAAAGATGACATGCCAAATGTGGCATATTTGGGGGAAAGGGGTGCTTAAAGAGGAACTTCCCCCTTTAATCTACAGCCCTACATCAGCCAGTGGTTCGGTTCTCTGCTCTCCAGCACTGGAATTGAGGTGGGCACTCTTACATCATCATTTACAATGCAATGGCCACTGATCCTTAGCCATCACAGAAGAGAGAAGCATAGGCAACCTGTGGAGTGGGTATTGTTACATGGACTAGTAGATATAGATGAATTTTGCATAAGTGACTAATAAATTAAAGCTCAACTTCAAAACTTTTTAATCAGCTACAGAATTAGATTTTTTTCTGTTTGTGGTAAATGTTTTAGGTAGGTAAATAAAATCTGACCATTGTAAGCACTGCTGTCAGTGGTAAATGGTGTGTCACAACCCTCTAACTGAAGCTTTTGCTGTACAGCTTGGTCTGGTAAAGAAAGCTGAGAAAGTAAAATAGCAGCATTTAATTAATTAATTTATTTATTTAGCTTGTTTGCCTGGGGTTCAGCTTTAGGATCATTGGGAGTCAAAGTACAGAATCTGGTGTCTGTACTTGCTCCAACACTGACAGCAGTGACATGCTGAAGACCCCTACTCTTGCACGGGCTCAGCGTCATATCCAGAGGTTTTCTTTGGGAAATAGATGTATGAGTGCTGCCAGCATTGCTGCAGAGGTTGAAGGGGTGTGGGGTCAGCCTGTCAGTGCTCAGACCATACGCCGCACACTGCATCAAATTGGTCTGCATGGCTGTCATCCCAGATGGAAGCCTCTTCTAATGATGATGCACAAGAAAGCCCGCAAACAGTTTGCTGAGGACAAGCAGACTAAGGACATGATTACAGGAACCATGTCCTGTGATCTGATGACACCAAGATAAACTTATTTGGTTCAGATGGTATCAAGCGTGTGTGGCGGCAACCAGGTGAGGAGTACAAAGACAAGTGTATCTTTCCTACAGTCAAGCATGGTGGTGGGAGTGTCATGGTCTAGGGCTCCATAAGGGCTGCCAGCATTGGGGAGCTATAGTTCATTGAGGGAATTATAAATGCCAACATGTACTGTGACATACTGAAGCAGAGCATGATCCCCTCCCTTCGGAGAATGGGCCGCAGGGCAGTATTCCAACATGATAACTATCCCAAACACACCTCCAAGATGACCACTGCCTTGCTAAAGAAGGTGAGGGTAAATGTGATGGACTGGCCAAGCATGTCTCCAGGCCTTAACCCTATTGAGCATCTGTGAAGCATCCTCAAATGGAAGGTGGAGGAGCGCAAGGTGTCTAAAATCCACCAGCTCCGTGATGTCATCATGGAGGAGTGGAAGAGGACTCCAGTGGCAACCTGTGAAGCTCTGGTGAACTCCATGCCCAAGAGAGTTAAGGCAGTGCTGGAAAATCATGATGGCCACACAAAATATTGACGCTTTGGGCCCAATTTGGACATTTTCACTTAGGGGTGTACTCAATTTTGTGGCCAGGGGTTTAGACATTAATGGCTGTGTGTTGAGTTATTTTGAGGGGACAGCAAATTTACACTGTTATACAAGCTGTACATTCACTACTTTACATTGTAGCGAAGTGTCATTTCTTCAGTGTTGTCACATGAAAAGATATAATAAAATATTTACAAAAATATGAGGGGTGTACTCACTTTCGTGAGATACTGTATGTCTATATATATATATATATATAGTCTAGGCTAGAGTATGAGTATGTATTATTTTTTTCATGTCTTGTATATGTTTCTTTTGTACAGCCCTGGCCAAAAATTTTGAGAATGAATCCAATATTCATTTTCATAAAGTCTGCTGCCTCATTTTTTAACATTACAATTTGCATATACTGCAGAATGTTATGAGGAGTGATCAGATGAATTGCAATTAATTGCAAAGTCCCTCTTTGCCTTAAAATAAACTTATTAAGAAAAAAAAAAAAAACATTTCCACTGCATTCCAGCGCTGCCACAAAAAGACCAGCTGACATCATGTCAGTGATTCTCTCGTTAACACAGATATCATTGTTGACAAGGACAAGGCTGGAAGTCACTCTGTAATGCCGATTGAGTTAGAATAACAGACTGGAAGCTTTAAAAGAAGGGCGGTGCTTAAAATCATTGTTCTTCCTTTGTTAACCATAGTTACCTGCAAGGAAACGTGTAGTCATCATTGCTTTTCACAAAAAAAGGGATTCACAGGCAAGGATGTTGCTGCTACCAAGATTGCACCTAAATCAACCATTTATCGGATCATCAAGAACAATGAGAGAGGTTCAATTGTTGTGAAGAAGTCTTCAGGGCATCGAAGAAGGTCCAGCAAGTGCCAAGACGGCCTCCTACAGTTGATTCAGCTGCGGGATCGGGGCACCACCAGTGCAGAGCTTGCTCAGGAATAGCAGCAGGCAGGCGTTAGTGCATCTGAACGCACAGTGAGGCAAGTGAGGCAGTGAGACTTATGCAGGATGGCCTGCCTGGTGTCAAGAAGGGCAGCAAAAAAGCCACTTTATCAGGGACAGACTAATATTATGCAAAAGGTAAAGGGATTGGACTGCTGAGGACTGGGGTAAAGTCATTTTCTCTGATGAATCCTGTTTCCGATTGTTTTGGGCATCCAGAAAAAACCTTGTCTGGAGAAGAAAAGGTGAGCGCTACCATCAGTCCTCTGTCATGCCAACAGTAAAGCATCCTGAGACCATTCATGTGTGGGGTTGATTCTTAGCCAAGGGAGTGGGCTCAAGCCCCATACACACGTACCGATTGTCGGCCGTAAATATTCGGCCGCCGACCGATCGGCCGATTTTTGGCTTGTTAGTATGATGCTTCCGACAGCCGACAGCGCATTTTCGGCCGAACAGAATCTGTCGTGCAGGCATTAAAATTTTTGTTGGCTGTCACCAGAACGGCCGATTGTTCGCCAGTCAGTACAGATTTCGGCCAACAGACAGCCGATTAGCAAGACTGGGCATGCTCAGAAAAGAAAAAAGACAAGTAAAGTTAACCATCACATGACATCACTTCTGCAGTCGGCTGTTGTTGGCCGACAAAATTCGTGTGCAGTCTTTTGCAGTTTTCAACAGACACGACAGCCCTGGACAAAAGACGGCCGATCGTTCGGCCGACGATTGGTACCTGTGTACGAGGCTTTACTCACAATTTTGTCTAAGAACACAGCTATGAATAAAGAATGGTACAAAAACATCCTCCAATAGCAACTTCTCCCAACCATCTATGAAAAGTTTGGTGATGAACAATGCCTTTCCCAGCATGATGGAGCACCTTGCTATAAGGTAAAAGTGATAACTAAGTGGGTTGGGGAACAAAACATTATAATTTTGGGTCCATGGCCAGGAAACTCCCCAGACCTAAATCCCATTGAGAACGTGTGGTCAATCCTCAAGAGGCGGGTGAACAAAAAAAAACCCCACAAATTCTGACAAACTCCAAGCATTGATTATGCAAGAATGGGCTGCCATCAGTCAGGATGTGACCCAGAAGTTGATTGACAGCATGCCAGGGTGAATTGCAGAGGCCTTGAAAAAGAAGGGTCAACACTGCAAATACTGACTTTTTGCTTAAACTTAATGTAATTGTCATTTGTCAATAAAAGCCTTTGGCAAGTATGAAATGCTTGTAATTATACTTCAGTATGCTATAGTAACATCTGATAAATAGATCTAAAAACACTGAAGCAGCAGACTTTGTGAAAATGATTTGTGTCATTCTCAAGACTTTTGGCCAAGGCTGTATATTATTTATAAGGAAATAAAGATTATACCTATAAAAAAAAGAAACATAATTTTCATGTCACTTGAAAAAAGAACATATAGAATAAAATAAATACTTTTATAGTAAAACTAAAAATAATAGTATTATAATAATTTATAGTAAAACTAAAAATAAAATAGTAAATAAAAAAGCGAATACTAATCATAACTGAAAAGGACATTGGGGTTGATTTATTAAAACTAGAGTGTGCAAAATCTGGTGCAGCATATGGTAGCCAATCAGCTTCCAGCTTATTTTGTCAAAGCCTTATGGGCCATACACACTATAAGATTTTCTGAAGACTTTTTCCTTTAGACTTACCAAAACCATATAATATGAGGTCAAATCTAAACACTTTCAATTTGTATGCAATCTGGCAGGCCCTTGTACTACATAGAAAAGGTAAATCTCAAGGAAATCTAACCACAAAAGTTGGATAGTGTGTATCCAGCTTTAGGCCCCTTTCACACGAGTGATCCGATCAGATCCGCCTGTCAGTTTTTTAGACAGATCTGATCGGATCCCCAATGCATCCCTATGGGGCAGCGGATGTCAGCAGAGACAAGTCCCCTGACATTCAATCCGATCCGTCAAATGTGAACGGATGGAAACCCTATTTTCCATCCGTTCAGAGGATCGGATCAGATGGGATCAGATGAGAACGGACAGATGGTCCGTTCTCATCCGATTCCCCCATAGAGAACATCGGGGACAGCGCGGAGACAGAGCTGCCATCCGCCTGATCGGCGGATAGATCCCCTGCTGAGAAAAACTGAGTCTGACAACGGACTCCCCTGTGTGAAAGGGGCCTAATTAAACAAGCTCAAGTTAGAAGCTGGTTGGCTGCCATGGACAGCTGTACTAGATTTTGCACTCTCTAGTTTTAGTAAATCAATCCCAATGTTTTTCATTCTTTATGTCTCTTTTTATATAGATTTCATAAACAAAAAATGTTTTTTTGAAAAAATACTAGATTTCACAAACAAAAAGTATGAATTACTTTGTTATCATAAGACAGAGTTATGGCCAAATAAACAAGCCTCTAGTGGAAATGTAAAAATTCCTCTGGTCAATAAGGGGTATACAGGTACAAGAGCTAAAGAGGCTAATAACAACAACTCAAGTTCTTATAAATCATTTTTATACAGACGCGCTTGAATGTTGAATAAATGACTCATTTATTGTATTCTGCTTGAGAAACTGTTTTTTTATTCAGTTGATACTGGCGAAATGTTGTTTGACAATGAAAGTTATTTGTGAAAAGGCTTTGAACAGACTATACTGCTGGTGGGTGGCGGGTGGACTTTTAATTTATACCCACTCATGTTCTTATGAAAGACTGAACATTTATTGTAACCTACTAGATCTACTTGGATAGAATATTGCATGAGGAGGTTGGAATGAAGAAGGAGTATGGTCATTCTTTACAGCAGAATTTCAGTATAAACCTAACTAATCCTAAAAATGCTCCCTCCGCCTCCTAACACCTATGCTAACTAACCTGTATAGGAAAGATGTAAATACCTGAACTTATTTATTTTCAGGCCACTCCAGTCTGATCATGTGATCCAACTCCCCTGTGTCAGCCAGCACTACTGCAGGGGAGAGGAAATAGGGCTCAATAATGGCTAAGAATGCCTGGGAGCTGTGGCATCAACCGTAGGCTTTTAGGCAGGTTGCCTGCAGTGTTTGTTAATGCTAGTTAGATTAGTGTGGCTGCCCAGGTTGGGGAGAGGAAGGTTTAACTTTTTTTAACATTTTGCAGGCTTTTGGGGTCCAGCCTCTTGTTCTGTGATATATGAAAGGCAGAACTTTGGATCTCAAGGGTCGGTTTGGGTCAGCAACATGAGAGAGGGGCTGTGCTGAGATTTGCAGTTCTTCTATGGTGCACTAGTTTTCAGAATTCACCCAAACATGAACTTTTCCTATCAAGACTTGCCAACTATGGACTTCACCAACAAGGACTTCTCCTACACAGGTACTCTGGGGCAGCCACTATTAGCAACAGATAGGGAAAATATGTTTTGCTATGTTATGCTTATCCTGCCGTACATTTAGTAAAAGTTATTACCGGGATGAACTTGTTCTGCAGTTATTCCAGGGGTGCACGTGGAGTCCTAGTGCATACACACAAGGGTCTGAGTCTGCAACAGCGTGTAACAACACACGGAAAGGTTCTAGTCACATTTCAGCAACAAAAGGTTAACTGCAACCAGTCTTTGGCATAATACATGGTAGAGTGACAGGTTCTCCGGTAGTGAGTGGGCGTTACGGCTCCCACCTTAGCTTTCTGTCTCCGTCGGTCCCTGGGAACGGACTAGTGTAACAAAGGGTCACGGCCTGGTATTAAGCGAGCACGCATGAGATCCGTGCTCAGCAGAACCCCATTCTGCTATTGGGAGTGAGGTGGCAGAGTATGCTGTCTAGGAACGGGCTTGATGTTCGAGTCGAATGTAAGTTCGACTCGAAAATCAGCTGCTCGTGTGTTTGCTGAGCACACAAACAAATGGGGCGCTCAGCAGGAAGTTTGCCCGCCGATGAGTACCCCATAATGCACTGTGCTGGTGCAGTGAATAAATTACTGATGATTGGCCAAAGCATGCACATGACCTGTATGCCTTGGCCAATCACAGCACAGTGTCCTGTCAGAGCCATGATTGGCCAAAGGCAGGCTGCCTTTAGCCAATCATGGCTCAGGGGCTAAGTCCACGCCCCACACTATGTAAGGCTGCTACTTACACTGCAGCTGTGTATAGTGTATGATAATAGAGGTGCAGTCAGTGTAGTGTACAGGCATTCCCCACTTTTATAATGTATAGATATGTTGTAGTCCTGGGTCCCCTCTCAGTGCTCCCCAAGTTTTGTATCCCTGTCACTTATAGTTCATGAGCAGTGCCATGCCAAGCAGACCGAGATTTCCCATAGACACCAATGTTAAAGACAGGGAGCAGTGCCATGTAAAGCTGACTGAAATTTCCCATAGATGCCAATGTTATAGATAGGGAGAAGTGCCATATCAAGCTGATCAAGATTTCCCATAGACGTCAATGAGCACTGAAAGCTGAAAATTGGTCTAGGCAGGAAGGGGGTGAAAGTGCCCTGTTTTTAGGTGGTTAAGGGGAACCCTATGACAGAATTTAGCCGGAAAGGCATCTGAAGAGGCGGGAGTAGCTTTATTTTTTTGTATTTTTTGGGTGCAGCGGGCGACGTGATTGATGATGGATTTACATCAGGGGACACTATTTTTTTTATTTCTATTTTTTAATAAAGGACTTGTCAAAAACTGGCTTTTGTGTTTATTTTTTATTTTTTTATCTGTATTGCGGGGAGCCGACAATACATTACAGCCCCGGGCAAGTTTAAATTACGTTTTCTCCTATAGAAATGTCAGTATTGCTGCAGCAGGCTACATACATCGTACAAATGTGCCACTTTACAGGCACATTAAGGTGACCCCCAGGCCCGAATTTTTCATTTTTATTGTTTCACTTTAAGCATTATTAAAATCACTGCTCCTGTAAAAACTATAGTTTTAAATCATTTTTTTTGCATTGATACATGTCCCCCAGGGAAGTATGTACACAGACCCCCATACACTTTTTATGGCAATAACTTGCATATAAGCCTTTCAAATGAGGACTGTTGATTTTTCATGTTCGTGTCCCATAGCCTTTAATAGAGTTTGCATGCTCCCTAGAACTTTTTCCCTGTTCGAGATGTTCTGGTGTGAACCGAACAGGGGGATGTTCGGCCCATCACTAATGCTGACTGGTGGAGTGGACATAGGCTCCTCATGTCCCTCCTAATGCAACACCTACACCTGTACATGTGTGTACTATACGGGACCACGTCTACCTATAACACATTTGCTGCCATTGTGGCATATGCTGGGTGTCAAGTGTAACCCTGTACCTTTAAGGAGGGGTGGGCTCCCTCCAGGCTCAACTGCCCTCTGGTTATCCATTATAATGCATGTGCTTCTACTATGGAGGCTCTCAAAAATGTATAGAGTTTGGACTGCAGCTAAAACTGGGGTGCCATGAAGTGGCTCTAAACGTTACTCATGTATTTGCAAATGTGTGCAAACTAAACCCCTGTTTTTAACTTATACTATTAGACAAGATAATTTGGTTGGTTGCAGGCTGGTCAGTAAGCTGAGCTGGGAATTTTCTTTGGTTTTGGTTTTCACCTAACACTGCACACAACTGACTTGTCTTTAAGTGAGAGGACTGCCTTAAAGTGGCTCAAGGTTTTTTAACTTAATTTATTCTATGCATGAAGGTAAAAAAACCTTCTGTTTTCAGTGGCCCTTAGCCCCCCTAATACTCACCTGAGCTCCCTCATGATCCAGCGGTGTGCACGAGAGCAGAGCTTCTGCCAGGTTTCTCATTCCTCATTTACTGAGACAGCAGCAGGAGCCTTCTGGTCCCCTGGCATAGCCCAGGATAAACCCACCCCAGTGCAGACCTCCTGTATGACCCGTACACTTGGAACCCAACAAATTATTGTGGAATACATGGAGGAGAAGTCACCTATCCATCACAAGATGCACCTCCTGTATAGCCCTACTGTATGACCCGTACACTTGGCACCCAACAAATTATTGTGGACTACATGGAGGAGAAGTCACATATCCATCACAAGATGCACCCGACCCTTACAGGCTTACTATGGCCCATTCATTGTTGGCGCTCCCTCCTCTCCTCTGCAGCCACTGCTGCCTGATACAGGGGAGTCAGCTCATGTGACTGGACCAGAGCAGCCTGAAAATAGATAAGTGAATATCATTTTCTTAGTTAATCTTTATATGTTTCTTAGTTTGTTCCTTGATATTGGTGTGTGGGCCCCTGGTTGTCACAAGTGTCAATATTTCTGGTGACAACTTAACCACTTGCCTTCTGTGCACTTAAACACCCTTCCCATCCAGGCCAATTTTCAGCTTTCAGCGCTGTCACACTTTGAATGACAATTGCGCGGTCATGCTACACTGTACCCATTTGAAATTTTTATCATTTTTTTCACACAAATAGAGCTTTCTTTTGGTGGTATTTAATCATCTCTGGGTTTTTTATTTTTTACAAAAAAAAAGAATAAAGACAAAAAATTTTGAAAAAAAAAAAAAGTTTTTCTTATTTTCTGCGAGTAAATTTTGAAAATAAATTTTTCTCCTTCACTGATGTGCGCTGATGAGGCGGCACTGATGGGCACTGATAGGCTGCACTGATGGGCACTGATGAGGTGGCACTTATGGGCACTGATGAGGTGGCACTTATGGGCACTGATGAGGAGGTACTAATATGCCGCACTGATGAGCACTGATAGGCGGCACTGATAGGCGGCACTGAGAGGCGGCACTGAGAGGCGGCACTGATGAGCACTGATAGGCGGCACTGCTGGGCACTGATAGGCGGCACTGCTGGGCACTGGTAGGCGGCACTGCTGGGCGGCACTGCTGGGCACTGACAGGTGGCACTGCTGGGCACTGAGAGGCGGCACTGAGAGGCGGCACTGATGGGCACTGATAGGCGGCACTGATGGGCACTGGCGGATGGCACTGGACACTGACGGGTGGCACTGATGAGCGGCACTGATGGGCAGCACCATCAGTGCCCACACTCAGTGCCCATAGTGCTGCCAGTCAGTGCTCATCAGTGCCTAGATGAGCAGGCACTGATGAGCACTGACTAGCAGCACTATGGGCACTGATTGTGGGCATTGATGGGGGGCACTGATGGCGGGCACTGTGGGCACTGATGGGGGGGCACTGTGTGTGTGTTTTTACCTTGTGTAATCAGGGCACTGGTGATCGGTGCCCTGATTACATTCTCCTGTGTCCCCGGCGCTGGGAGGCTCCCCCTCCTTCCTCACACTGCAGGCTCCGTGTGAGGAAGGAGCGCCGGCGATGAGAGATGATCTCATATGTTTACATATGAGATCATCGCTCATTGGACGGCCAGATCACGTGGTGAATGGCCGCTGTGATTGGCCATTCACCACGATCTGTGATCGGCCGTGTCCAAGGGACACGGCCGACACAGATTTTCCCCGCAGCGCGCTCGCGGGAGCGCGCTGGGGGCGTGTCACTGGGAGGCCGTTTAAAAATGGCCTCCCGAAAATTCGAGTCCGCGCTGCAGCCGTATATAGGTTGTAGCGCGGATGGGGGGTGGTTAAAATGTAGAATTTTTCTTTTAGTTTCAGTGATAACAATCTGCGGGGCAATAAGAAACAGTGAATCTACCTAATGGGGGCACAGACAGAAATTAAAAAAAAACACTGACATGTGTTCGAATCCCTCTCCACTTCTTCCAAAACTAGAAAGAAAAAGAAATATTGCCTTTAGTTACACTTGTCACACTTTAACTTTGGCAATTCCATCTGCTGCTTTACCATAAGTCCAGTGTGTAATAGACTTATTACAAAAGCGTACTTCCACGGAGGACTGTGTTTACCCACACGGGGAAGCACGCATAGGTGTTCTGTGCATCTGACGCACAGGTATAGGCAGTCCCATTGATGTCAATTGGGATACAGGAGCCGCACGGACAATGACTCTGCTCTCAATCTGACATCTGTGTGGATGCATGGCCCTTACATTCAAATGTCAGTTTGGGAGCAAGATCTGTTTACATGCTGCTGTTGCATCCCAACTGACATCAGTGGGACTGCCTGTACTTGGCTGCGTGGAAAACACCTGTGCTTTCCTATGTGGGTAATCACTGCCTTCCATAGGGTTACACTTTTATATGCTATTTGTGAATGAGATGAGGCCTTATGGAGATTATCTGAAGAGCCAGTACAGTAGCCATGTCCACATTCCATGGTCACCAGGTAAGTCACTCCGCTCTTCGACAAATCTCTTTGCTACTGAGTCTATAGCATTGCACTTTGCTGTTCAGCTCATTCTAACTGCACTCCACTCTCTCAGCCACCAAATCACTCACTGGCATTGATTTACTAAAGGCAAATAGACTGTGCGCTTAGCAAAGTGCAGTTGCACTCTGCAAGAGCAACTGCTTCAGAGCTTAGTAAATGAGGGGAAGCTCTTCTGACTTCCATCATCCAATCATGTGCAAGCAAGAATGCTGTTTTGTTTTTGTTTTCCTTGCATGTGATTGGGCATTTTTTTAAAGTGAAGCTTTACCTCAATTACTAAGCTCTGGAGCAACTGCACTTGCAGAGTGCAACTGCACTTTTTCCAAAGTTTTCCAAATCAACCCCACTGTGTCCACCTTTGCTTTGTTCCTGCACTTCTAGCCGGAATGTGCAACACAGTGCCACCTCTCTCCTTTCTGTGTCAGGCAGAATGAAAGCATTTGCAAACATTAAAGAAAAAACGTTGTGATAGCGCTGCCCAATAGCGAACAATCAATGAATCATTCAATAATGAACTCCTGATTGCTCTTTATTATTGAATCACTCAATAATAAACTCCTGATTGCTCATTATTATTATCATTATTATATTATATATCACAACTTTTTTTTTTTTTACTGCTTGCTCTGTATGTGGGAACACATTTAGTGATAGCAGCAGCCTCACAATATATATATATATATATATATATATATATATATATATAAATAAGTGGCAGCGCACAACATCTTTACTATTTATTTGCAAACATTGTATAGCATGCTGGGTCCATGCTGGGCAGGGCCAGTAGTGGAGATGTAAGTTGTAACTGCGCTGAAAAGCCAGCATTGCCAAAAGAGATTTGGAAAGTTCCCTGGATGCATAATACCCTACAGTGATGATAGGAACAAGGTCAATGATGTTATATGGAAATTTAGCCAATGAAGAAAAGACACAGTTTTTTAAGAATATTTTACCTAAGATCATTTTTTGTAGGGAAACAGTTGACATGACACCATAAATGTCATCTTTTTTTGGGATATGACTGTAATTTACAGTATGTTGGATGCACTAAACACTCACTATGTAATGGTATATGTTAGGAGAATTAAGAAAGGAAAGACAAACCACAGTGTCCATTATTAATGCAGCAAGTTACATAAATGGGACCTGAGAAATCAGACATTTATAAAGCTACAAAAAGATAAAAAATAAATACAAAGATAGAGATATCCTCTAAGCATACTGCCAGATGTCCCATTTTTGCCAGGACAGTCCTGGCAAATAGGAGCCTGTCCCGGGTAATTTACATTGTCCCAGCAAGCGCCTGTTAATTGGACTGCCTGTAAATGCCCGTTACGGGCAGCCAGTGCCCATAAAAAAAAAATGGTTGCGGGCCGACATCATAACAGCGCATGCGTCGTTCCGTTGCCTGCTGGGCTCTGGAAAGCTCTTACAAGCTCGGCCAGGCGGGCGCATGCGCAGTTACATAATGGCGCCGCCTGGTGCCATTTTTAAATCAAAGGCACTCGTTCTCGGCAGTGCCTTGCTAGCGCCTGCCGCCACAGCAGAGCACAGA
Organism: Pelophylax lessonae; assembly: GCF_965119305.1. Taxonomy (NCBI): domain Eukaryota; kingdom Metazoa; phylum Chordata; class Amphibia; order Anura; family Ranidae; genus Pelophylax; species Pelophylax lessonae. The sequence goes on along the minus strand of NC_138770.1, from coordinate 118,199,748 downwards.
AGGACCCCTGGAGAGTGAAGATACATTCACAGACATGAAGGTAGGTAGGATGAAAGCAACAATCTTATGTGCAAAAATATTTGGTAACATGACATGTGAGTTAAGTGTCAAATGTGCTCAGGTGTGACCATGCATAAAATGTAATATGTAAATATAAATAAAGTGCGAGGTATAAATAAGACAGTACGATAAAACCTAATTATACCAGATAGTATAATTAGGTTTTATTGTACTTATTTACACCTTGCACTTTAGTTCTATTTACATATTACATTTTTTGTATGGTCACACCTGAGCACATTTGATACTTTAGAATTGCAGGGAATTTTGATTAGAATTCTAAACTATAGGCAGAAGTAGTGCAGCTTAATGGGAGAATTATTCCAACTCTGCTACTTTGGCCTTAAGTTTGAAATTCCCTTTTCAATTTCCTGTAATTCTCTCTTTATTGAGTGGACCCTATAATGTGATGATAAGTAGGCAGAGATTAATTATATGGAGTGGGCGGAGCTTCAGGGGAAGTGGGCGTGGTAAGTAATTGATAGCTGTGCTGCAAAGTGTCCCTGGAATTTTTTTTCAAATGTTGGCAACTATATCTAAGTTTTAAACCAATGAGAATAAATATACACACTTCAGACCCCAGCTTCTAAAGGGTTAAATGTTGAACTTAACATTTTATATCACATGGTTTGCATGTTTTGTTTTTAACATTGTCAGTATATATATATCTTGGGGATACTTATTCATGGAAAGAAAACCATTATAGGTTAGCTGGTTCTGTGCTGGAACATCTAAGCACACAGCTCATATCTGTGCTTCCTTCAGGCAACTTAGCCCCAATGGATAATAGTTCTTATCATATACCCACACATACAGCATATGTTGTCTTGTCTATTGATTCATTGTATTGACATGCTGATCATTTCAGCACAGGATCCTTTATTTACATTTTTTTGAGGGGCAAGATGACTTCTGCTTTTGCAGTGGCCCTTATTACAAGCAGGGTCCCTATGGAGCCAACGCAGCGTGCACACTCTTCACTAGGATTAAAAAAGAAAGCAGCAGAAACCTGTGATGTATAGCGTGCACTCGGATACTGTCTTAAGTGCAGCGCATTACGGAATCTGACATATATATGTAGCAGGTTTTCCAGGCATTGGGCCTGATGTGGGTCTGCCATTGTTACCGGCGGTTACCTCCCCAGCCCATGTGAGCTGTGACCCTGGGTGTGAGAACTGAGACATTGTCAACTCCAGCATCTTGGTTTTGTGGTTTTATTGTAGATAAAGGGGATGGGAGAAGGGAATCCAGAAAATGTCTGTTAGCGCTGCCTTGACACCAGCCAACGCTAGCCATCACTCCCTGACGCTTAGAACACACTGTAACTTGAAAGAAGTGCTGAATCCTCGACTCTAGGTTCAGAAGACTCAGGGCTGTGGAGCACAGAACTACTGACACTGCTGCGCTGCAAAGTCACTGATCACTCTCTCCAGCCTGGCACTGGCTTGAGGTAGCTTGCTGTGAATTACTGTATAGCTGCAACTCTCAACTGGTACTCTGTACGATTCAGGGCCCAAACCGCAGGTGCCCCCTTTACACTTTTAGCTCTTCAGGGTCCACTGACTATGTACCCCCTCTGTTACTTCAGGGTCCTCAACCTAGGTACCCCCTTTACAGCTAGCTGACACTGGATCCCAGAACCTCCTCCGGAGTGGTCTCCTCCAACTCTTCAGGCAGACTCCCAGGGGCAATCCTCAGTACTCGTGACCTGTGTATGGTTTCCTGGGACTGGACCCCTCTCGCTCTCCGCTGGTTCTCGGCACACCGGATCCCCTCAGCTGAACTCAGAACTCTCTGGATTCCTGGGCAGCACCCGAGACATCTGTTTTCTATAGCCGTTCTCTCCCTCCTTGGACTCTGCTCCCGCCAAAGACGCCGGGTCACGCGCTTTCCCCAGACTTATACCCACTCCCATAATCCTTTGCAGCATCATCTGCCTTCTGGGGTAGTTACAAGCTTGAATGTGTCCCCTGATTGGGCTTCCTCCACTACCCTATGAGAAGCCTCTCACAGGAGCCAGTCAGGAGTAAGGACCTAGTTCCTTGCTGGGATCTCTGGTCCTTGCATTTTTTCCTTTTTAAGCTGAATTTTTTATTCTTTTATTATTTTCTGTTCCTGTGAGAACTACAATCAACTGCTGGACTGGGCAGTGGACTGGATATCCTATGTCCTTACGGTCTTCCCAGTCTGGCCAGGGAGCGCGATCCGATCTTAGCTCTGTGCTAGGTTGGCTGTGACATAGCCCCACTGGACGGGGGTTGGCCGGCGAGTTAAATGCCTCGCGAGGATGCATAGCCCCGGTCATGACCCTGCAGCACCCCTATTCCAAGGTGATGCGGTGGTCTGCCTGGAGTGGTGCCCACCCGGTTCCATGGTGTTGTAAGTAGTGTCCTCCCTCTCCCTTGGGGATCTTTTGGGGTGGCCGTGGGCCCCTCCCTGGGATGGTCGGACCCCTGGGTTCCCCTCCATCCCCCCAGCCCCTCTTAACAGCTGCTTTCGGGGATCCGCCTTCCCCTCGCTGCGCTGGGTGGTCGGCTCCACTGGGGCTCGCGTCCTGGCAGCGGGGCACTCTCAAAAATTTAGGCCGCGGCTTGCGGCCTACTGGGTCACGACCTGCGGCCTACTGGGCCGAGTGGCCACTTTGGGCGCCATCGTTGGGGGGCAGCCTCAGTGAGTTTAGTTGATGTCCCCAACTCTCTCCCTGGCATCTGCTGGACTGTGCATCCGGGTAAATGCGGCTGGGCTTCCACTGATATTTAGGCCGAGGCCTGCGACCTGATGGACCACATGGTCAGCCTGGCGCCTACCTTGAACCAGGTGGCGCAGTGGGGGCACTTCATTTTTAGCGATAATGTAGCAGCCATTATTGTGTGGGTGAGGGTACTCTGCCTGTACGTCCGCGTCATGGCGAGTGGTCCTCCCCCCTCCCTCAAGGGGGCTATGTCCTATTATGTCCTTTATGGAGGGAAATCCTCTTGCTTTTGGAGTCTAATAGGTGGTCCTTTTGTTGACTTTTGGCCGACGTCCCCTTGCAGGACAGAGGTGGGCGGCCTCTCCTGCTTGTTATGTTTTCAGAGTGAGCTTAGTATATAGCGACCCTACTGGGTCTGCGTCCACGCACTTAGAGTGCTCTGATAGTGATGATTCCTCTTTTCCCGCATATGCGCATGAAAAGGCGCTGGTGGATGCTCTGATTGTATCAGTGCGGGAAATCTTACACATGGGGGAGGTAGCTGCTGCTGCGTCAGAGGCGCCTGTCCCCTTGGTGCCCTCAGATCCTCTACAGCAGAAAATGTTTTCCCGCTTACTGTGACAAAATTGTCACGAGTCAGTGGAGTTGTCCTAAACACTATATGGCGGTGCCTAAGCGTTTCGATAGACGGTTTCCCTTCAGGAGTCTCTGTTGAATAATTGGGCAGTTCCACCTTTGGTTGACTCTCAGGTCTCCGGGCTAAATAAGTCCACCCTAATTCCGGTGGAGGAGTCTCCAGTTTTTAACAGATACTTTTTATGGGGACCTGGTCCGGTAAGCCGAGAGTGGGTCCTTCCGGACCCGTGGAGCTTCCTGATTCAAGTTGGGTGGGTCCACGAGCTGATTCGGTCCGGCTACAGGATCAAGTTTTGGGTTTACCCTCCAGAGAGGTTCCTTCCTTCCTATCTGTGTTTATCCCCAGACCGCCTGCGAGGTTTATTCGGGGCAATGCAAGAATTGCTACTACAAGGGGTGATTGTTCCGGTCTCATAATCGGAACGTTTATTTCCTGGGTTTTATTCAAACATCTTTACAGGTCCCAGGAAGGAAAGCAAGATACGTCCAATATTGGACCTCAAAACTCGGAACCACTTGCGCGGGTGCAGATGTTACGAATGGAGTCCATTTGTACGGTAGTGGCATTCTTACATCAGGGGGATTTTCTGGCCTCTACCGATATCAAGGTCGCGTACCTTTTATATTCCAATATTTGTCGGCCATCCGCGCCTCATCCACTTTGCTGTGGGCAAGGAGCATTATCAAAAGGTCTTGCTTCGGCTCCTCGGGTCTTCACAAAGTGTTGGTCCCAGTGTTGGCATTGTTGCACTAGTAGGGGATTGCGGTACTGGAGTACCTGGATGATCTTCTTCTGGGAGCAGAGTCTCTGACTGCTCTGATGGACAACCGGGAGATTACTTTGTGGACTCTGCAGGAGTTTGGTTGGAAATTAAATTTCCAGGTATTGGCTCTGGTTTCGTCCACCTAGTTGGACTATCTGGGTCTGCTCTGGACTCAGCCTCAGCCAGGGTATTCCTCCCATGGGACAAGCTCCAAATCTGAAGGATGAATTTGACTCCTGTTGTCCAGCAGTCGGTCGTCTTTCAGGACTGGCATGCGGGTACTGGGTCTGATGGTGTCTACCTTCGAGGTGGTTTCCATTTGCACTGTTCCTCACGAGACCTTTGCAAAGAGAGGTTCTTGCCATGTGGGGCAAGAATCCACAGTCTCTAGACAATCTGATCTTGTTGAGCCAGGGTATGAGAGGGTCTCTGATTCGGTGGCTTCTCTCTCCGGTGTTTCGACAGGGAAAATCTTCCTTCCCCTGTAGTGGATGGTGATCACCACAGATCCTAGCCATCCAAAAATCTGATTCCCTGTTTTTCTTTACGGATGGACCCCATAAGAGGCTGGCCACATCTGCTGCGACCATTTCCGGATGGATCAGGCAGACTGTGGTGCAGGACCATTCCATTAAGGGTCAGGATCCTTCTTTCCCTGTTAAGGCACTTTTACGAGGTTGCTTAGTGCCTCTTGGGTCTTCTGTCATCAGGCATCAGTGGTGCAGGTTTGCAAGGCAGCCCCCTGGTTGTTTGTGCACGCTTTCATTAAATTTTATAAGGTGGATGTGTTGGCATCTGCGGTTGCTGCCTTTGGCCGCAAGGTATTGCAGGCCGCTGTTGGAGAGGATTAGTCTTCTTTGAGGGTGTATTTTTTGTCAGGTGAGCTCCAGTTGTTTCCTGGTTGAGCCCCTGTTTAACCTGGTTGGCTATGTTTAGCCTTTGGGAGTATGTTTATTGCTGTGTTCGTCCCACCCCTCATGTTCACACTGCTTTGGGATGTCCCAATGGTCAAGAAGATATGGAACTATGTTCCATATCTGAACGAAAGAGAAAACTGGATTTTTGTCTTACTGTAAAATGCTTTTCTCTGATGTCCATTGACGGACAAAGCACCCACCCCTCTATGGAGTTGGGTTTATGTTCTTCTGATACTGCTTGTTACAAAATTGAAGGCCTATAGCAGGAAGTGGGAATATACCCCTGAGACTGCCCTATAGGCATAGTCAAACTTGTTTCCAGCTAGTGTCCCACTCCTGTGGGGGGGCAGCATAAATCCAAGGGTCAAGAGGATATGAAGCTGTGTCCGTCAATGAACATCAGAGAAAAGGATTTTATGGCAAGGCAAAAATCAAGTTTTTTGCTTGCACATGATTGGATGATGGAAATCAGCAGAGCTTCCCCTCATTTACTAAGCTCTGGTGCAACTGCACTTTGCAAAGTGCCTATAGTGTCTATTTGCCGTTAGTAAATCAACCCCATAGGGTCTTTTTGACAGAAGAGACCCTATTGGACGCACAGAACTGAATGGGATAGTTTAAGTCTGCCATAACGTGCGAATGTGCTGTGCATACTAGCACATTATGGCTTTAACCCCTGGCCTACTGGGCACTTTCACCGCCTTTCTGCCCATGTCAATTTTTAGCTTTTAGCGCTGTCGCATTTTGAATGGCAATTGCGCGGTTATGCAACACTAGACCCAAGAAAAAATGATATCATTTTTTTGAAACAGAGCTTTCATTTGGTGGCATTTAATCGCCACTGGGCTTTTTATTTTTTCTAAACAAATGAAGAAAGGCCAAAAATTTTGAAAAAAAAAAGTTTTTCTTAGTGTTTGTTATAAAACTTTTTTAATAAGTAATTTTTCTCCTTCACTGATGTGCACTGATGAGGCTACACTGATGTGCTCTAATGAGGAGGCACTAATGAGGCTGCACAGATATGGAGCACTGATGGGCACTGAAGAGGCTGCACTGATAGGCGGCACTGACAGGCAGCACTGATGCGCATGATTTGTAGCGCTGTTCGGGCTGCACTGATTATCAGGACACTGATGATCAGTGCCCTGATTATCAGTGTAGATAACCCCTGAGTGGATTGCTGCTTATCGGCTCTCCTTTCCTCACGCGCTGTCAGCGCGAGGAGAGGATTGCCGATAAACAGCAAATTAGCTGGTCACATGGTAAAAAGATGCTGTGATTGGCTCTTTACCCCAATCTGTGATCAGTTGTGATCGAAGGAGGCAGCGATCACAGATCACTGCCGATGCGCTGTAGGGGGTGCGTGGGAGGCGCGAGCACTGGAGCGCATCACATGACGACCTGCCGGCAATGTGCGATCGCGTTGTAGCGGTCATTTGGCTATAGCGCAGTCATGAAGAGGTTAAAGTGGAAGTAAACCCTCCTATAATTTACAACCAAGAAAGCTGACATCTTAGCTTCTGTTTTATCTGTAGTTGACATGGTGCTGCACATGCGATCAGTTATGACACCAGCCATGTGATGGCTCGATAGTTCAGTTGAGGGAAAAAGCAAATGTGACAGTTATCATTCATGGCATGCCTGAAATGTAGCTGTTTTCGGAAACAATTAATTGATGGGTTTAGTTCTGCTTTATCTGACCTCATCCTGTATCCTGACACTCTCCCTCTTCCTATGTTCCTGTACCTCAGTGCCTGGCTGTCAATGACCTCAGCCTGCTTCCTGATGCTGTCCTTGCCTTCCAATTCTGTACCTTGCTTGCTGGCTGTTGATGACCTTCCACTTGGACATTTGAGTGTCTGCTGTAGGATCAGCAGTGTCTGCCCAACAGTAGGTTGGGAAGACTCCTTAGGTAGGTTCCTGTGTGTGAGAAGGTAGATGCCCACAGTGGCCAGGATTTATTTTGTGTTTTATTTTGATTTTTTGATGTTTTTGCTGCATGCACTTGTTTGAAGAAATTGGAAGAATAAACCATAAACTGTTGTTTTCAACCAGTCCTCGGCTATCTCCCTGTGTAACGAACCCCCCCCCCCCCCAAAGGGGTCATCCACACCCGCTACCAAGCTAATCCCTCACAGTAAATATATTTCTAAAGGTGCTATTGATATTCAATTTTCACCACGTCGGTAACAACCAAGCAGTCCGTACTTACAAGGAAACCAAAAAAAATTTGTTCAGAAATTAAGTTATGTGTAATAAAATGGAATGACACAGGAAAAAAGTATTGAACACACGCTAACTGAAATCTATTTAATACTTCATACAAAATCTTTTGTTGGTAATGACAGCTTCAAGACGCCTCCTGTATGAGGAAACTAGTTGCATGCATTGCTCAGGTGTAATTTTGGCCCATTTTTCCATACAAACAGTTTTCAAATATTAAAGGGTCCGTGGGCCTCTTCTATAAACTCTATAGTTTAGAGTTTAAATCTTTAGTTCTTGCCATAGATTTTCTAATGAATTCAAATCAGGTAATTGGCTGGGCCATTCTAGCAGCTTTATTTTCTTTCTTTGAAACCAGTTGAGAGTTTCCTTGGCTTTGTGTTTGGGGTTATTGACTTGCTGACTTGCTGAAATTTCCACCCTTGTTTCATCTTCATCATCCTAGTAGATGGCAGCAGATTTTTATCAGGAATGTCTTGGTATGTTTTTCCATTCATCCTTCCTTCAGTGACATGAAGATTGCCAGTACCGTATGCTGAAAAACAGTTCCACACCATGATGTTCCCACCTCCAAACTTCACTGTTGGTATGGTGTTTTTGGGGTGATGTGCAGTGCCATTTGTGTATTATGGCATCCAAAGAGTTCATCTGACCAAACTATATTCTCCCAGTATTTCACAGGCTTGTCTAAATGTTGTGCAGCAAACTTTAAACAAGCGTTAACATGCTTTTTCTTCATCAGTGGAGTCTTGCGTGGTGAGTGTGCATGCAGGTCATGGCGGTTGAGTGCATTACTTATTGTTTTCTTTGAATCCATTGTACCTGCTAATTCCAGGTCTTTAGGAAGCTCTCCACAAGTGGTCCTTGGCTCTTGGACAACTCTTCTGATAATATTTTTCACTCCTCTGTCAGAAATCTTGCAAGGAGCACCTGGCCATGGCCGGTTTATGGTGAAATTATGTTCTTTCCACTTCTGCATTATGACCCGAACAGTGCTCACTAGAACATTAAGAAGTTTAGAAATCCTAAATGCCATCAGTATGTTTTGCAACAATGAGCTTAAGAAGGTCTTGAGAGAGCTCTCTGCTTTTACCCATGATGAGATGTTTCTTGTGTGACACCTTGGTAATTATACACCTTTTCATAGGTCATCAGTTGAGACTGAACCAGCTGATATTATTTTGCACTGACAAGGGGCAGGATTGCTTTCTAATTACTTATAGATTTCAGCTGGTATCTTTGCTTTCAATGACTTTTTGCACCTCCCTTTTTCATATGTTCAATCCAGTGGTGGGATTCAGCCGGTTCGCACCGGTTCCATAGAACCGGTTACTAACTTTCTGCAAGTTCGCAGAACCGGCTGAATCCCTCTGCGCGTCTAAGGATGCGCAGTACAATTGAATGTCCCGCGCTCGGACCGCGCAGCCACAGACGTGGTGGCCGGGGGGCGGAGCAGTGCGCCCCGACCCGCCCATTCTGTGACAATAGCGAATGAGAATTCACTATTGTCACACGGATCCTCCTCCTGGCCAATCAGGGAGCGGGTCCTCCCGCTTCCTGATTGGCCGAAAGGCAAACACCGTGCCATTGGATGAGGAGGAGGCGCCGCGGGGAGCCGGGGACTGAAGAGAAGCTGCGAGACCGTCCGTGAGGTAAGTGCATGGGTCTCGCGGGGGGATCTCTGGCACTCTGCAATGATTGGGGGCAATGCTGTGGCTGGCACTCTGCAATGATTGGGGGCAATGCTTTGGCTGGCACTCTGCAATCATTGGGGGCAATGCTGTGGCTGGCACTCTGCAATCATTGGGGGGCAATGCTGTGGCTGGCACTCTGCAATCATTGGGGGGCAATGCTGTGGCTGGCACTCTGCAATGATTGGGGGCAATGCTGTGGCTGGCACTCTGCAATGATTGGGGCAATGCTGTGGCTGGCACTCTGCAATGATTGCGGGCAATGCTGTGGCTGGCACTCTGCAATGATTGGGGGCAATGCTGTGGCTGGCACTCTGCAATCATTAGGGGCAATGCTGTGGCTGGCACTCTGCAATCATTAGGGCCAATGCTGTGGCTGGCACTCTGCAATCATTAGGGGCAATGCTGTGGCTGGCACTCTGCAATGATTGGGGGCAATGCTGTGGCTGGCACTCTGCAATCATTGAGGGCAATGCTGTGTCTGGCACTCTGCAATCATTGGGGGCAATGCTGTGCTGGCAATCTGCAATAATTGGGGGCAATGCTGTGGCTGGCACTCTGCAATCATTGGGGGCAATGCTGTGGCTGGCACTCTGCAATGATTGGGGGCAATGTTGTGGCTGACACTCTGCAATGATTAGGGGGCAATGCTGTGGCTGGCACTCTGCAATCATTGGGGGCAATGCTGCAGCTGGCACTCTGCAATCATTAGGGGCAATGCTGTGGCTGGCACTCTGCAATCATTAGGGGCAATGCTGTGGCTGGCACTCTGCAATCATTGGGGGCAATGCTGTGGCTGGCACTCTGCAATCATTGGGGGCAATGCTGTGGATGGCACTCTGCAATCATTGAGGGCAATGCTGTGGCTGGCACTCTGCAATCATTGAGGGCAATGCTGTGGCTGGCACTCTGCAATGATTGGGGTCAATGCTGTGGCTGGCACTCTGCAATGATTGGGGTCAATGCTGTGGCTGGCACTCTGCAATGATTGGGTTCAATGCTGTGCCTGGCACTCTGCAATGATTGGGGTCAATGCTGTGGCTGGCACTCTGCAATCATTAGGGGCAATGCTGTGGCTGGCACTCTGCAATCATTGGAGGCAATGCTGTGGCTTGCACTCTGCAATCATTGGGGGAAATTCTGTGGCTGGCACTCTGCAATCATTGGGGGCAATGATGTGGCTGGCACTCTGCAATCATTAGGGGCAATGCTGTGGCTGGCATTCTGCAATCTTTAGGGGCAATGCTGTGGCTGGCACTCTGCAATGATTGGGGGCAATGCTGTGGCTGGCACTCTGCAATGATTGGGGGCAATGCTGTGGCTGGCACTCTGCAATGATTGGGGACAATGCTGTGGAACTCTGCAATGATTGGGGGCAATGCTGTGGCTGGCACTCTGCAATGATTGGGGGCAATTCTGTGGCACTCTGCAATGATTGGGGGCAATGCTGTGGTCACTGTGCATTGAAAGGGGGGCACGCTGGTCTCTCTGCATTGAAAGGGGGGCACGCTGGTCTCTCTGCATTGAAGGGGGGATGCAGCGCTGGTCACTGTGCATTGAAAGGGGGACACGCTGGTCACTGTGCATTGAAAGGGGGGCACGCTGGTCACTGTGCATTGAAAGGGGGCACGCTGGTCTCTCTGCATTGAAAGAGGGCACGCTGGTCACTGTTCATTGAAAGGGGGCACGCTGGTCACTGTGCATTGAAAGGGGGCACGCTGGTCACTGTGCATTGAAAGGGGGGCACGCTGGTCACTGTGCATTGAAAGGGGGCACGCTGGTCTCTCTGAATTGAAAGAGGGCACGCTGGTCACTGTTCATTGAAAGGGGGCACGCTGGTCACTGTGCATTGAAAGGGGGCACGCTGGTCACTGTGCATTGAAAGGGGGGCACGCTGGTCTCTCTGCATTGAAGGGGGGATGCAGCGCTGGTCACTGTGCATTGAAAGGGGGACACGCTGGTCACTGTGCATTGAAAGGGGGGCACGCTGGTCACTGTGCATTGAAAGGGGGCACGCTGGTCTCTCTGCATTGAAAGGGGGGCATGCTGGTCACTGTGCATTGAAAGGGGGGCACGCTGGTCACTGTGCATTGAAAGGGGGCACGCTGGTCTCTCTGCATTGAAAGAGGACACGCTGGTCACTGTTCATTGAAAGGGGGCACGCTGGTCACTGTGCATTGAAAGGGGGCACGCTGGTCACTGTGCATTGAAAGGGGGCACGCTGGTCCCTGTGCATTGAAAGGGGGCACGCTGGTCATTCTGCATTGAAAGGGGGCACGCTGGTCACTGTGCATTGAAAGGGGGCACGCTGGTCATTCTGCTGGGAAAGTTGGAACTGGTTACTAAAATTTTTGAATCCCACCACTGGTTCAATCCCCTTTTCCTGTGTCATTCCATTTTATAACACATAACTTAATTTCTGAACGTATTTATTTTGGTTTCTTTGTATGTATGGATTGATAAGTTGTTACCTACATGTGGTGAAAATTTCATGTCCATAACATAGTTGCCAACATTTTAAAAAAATTTCCAGGGACACTTTGCAGCACAGCTATCAATTACTTAACACACCCTGAAGCTCCGCCCACTCTGCATAATTAATCTCGCCTACTTATCAGATTATAGAGTCTACTCAATATAGAGAGAATTGCAGGAAATTGAAAAGGGAATTTCAAACTTAAGGCCAAATTAGCAGTTGGAATAAGTCTCCCATTCAGCTGCACTACTTCTGCATAACATTTATGGGCAGCCTGATTAACAGGCGCTTCCAGGGACAATATAAATGACCTGGGACAGGATCCTATTTGCAGGGACTGTCCCAGGAAAAAAGGGACAGTTGGCAAGGATGCAATAACACCTTTAGAAATATATTTACCTAGAAAAATGGTGGCGTTTTTTAATACTTATTTTAACGACTGAATAACACACACTCTGTGATATTTAGGTCTCGTTCACACTGATCCTGGCCGGACCTTCAGAGCGCATGCGCCACTAGTGTCAGCTGCTGCTTGCATGGCGAATATCTCCTAAACCGTGCAGGTTTAGGAGATATTAATTTTACCTACAGGTAAGCCTTATTATAGGCTTACCTGCGGGTAAAAGTTAAAAAGCGGAGTATACTACCGCTTTAAAACAAGGCTTCATCATTATGTTAGTTTGAATTGGTTTTAAATAAAGTTGATTAATTTACATTTCGTTGGCACTAAAATCTCTTCCTGTTAGCCGTGGTTGCATGGCAACAGGAAGGAAGTGGGAGCCCCTGAGCACTATGGGTAGATGAAAGCGAGGCTTGGTTTCTGGGAGGCAGCGGATACAGCAAAATTGTGAGCTAACCCAGCTTTGTGTATACGAGCAAAGGGAGAAAGGTTTCTCAGGTACTGTGTGTGATCGGTGTATGGTTCTGTGTGTATTATTTCACAGAAGTGATTGCACGGAGCCGTGTACACCAGATCGGAAGCAGGAAGAGAATG
>NC_138770.1:118024795-118184795 GCF_965119305.1 Pelophylax lessonae | reverse complement strand
ACACAATAATATACAGAGACATATACACAATAATATACAGAGATATATATACACAATAATATACAGAGATATATACACAATAATATACAGAGACATGACTGCACTCCCAATAATATACAGAGACATATACACAATAATATACACAGACCTGACAAGTGTACTACCAGTAATATACAGAGACATATACACAATAATAACAGAGACATATACACAATAATATACATAGATATATACACAATAATGTACAGAGACATATACACAATAATGTACAGAGACATATACACAATAATGTACAGAGACATATATACACAATAATATACAGAGATATATATACAGAGACATGACTGCACTCTCAATAATATACAGAGACATATACATACACAATAATATACAGAGACATATACACAATACTATACAGAGACATATACACAATACTATACAGAGACATATACACAATAATATACAGAGATATATTCACAATAATATACAGAGACATGACTGCACTCCCAATAATATACAGAGACCTATATATACACAATAATATACACATATATATATATATATATATATATATATATATATATATATATATATATATATATATATATATATACACACAATAATATACAGAGACATATACACAATAATATACAGAGATATATATACACAATAATATACAGAGATATATACACAATAATATACAGAGACATACACAATAATATACAGAGACATACAGAATAATATACAGAGACATATACACAATAATATACACAATAATATACAGAGATATATATATACACAAAATATACAGAGATATATATATACACAATAATATACAGAGATATATATATATATACACAATAATATACAGAGACGTAACAAATGCAAACTCAATTTCATTGCAGGCCGCATTGGTATTATTGTTGCTGCATTGAACGGTGGGTATGGCCAAATTGCTCAGTTCAGGGGTGCGCTACATACAGAGTGCAAGGTTTAGGGGTGCAGGGTTCAGATCTTTCACAGGCTGTTCACATCTCTCTTCCACCCCTCCTATGCGCCCCCATCCCCTACCTCTGCACACATCTCCCCCCCCCCAAAAAAAAAGCTTCCTCGCATCTCACCTACCCAGCCTAGTACCAGAAAGTAGTGTAGGCAGCTGTGCCTCTCTCATTTGTAGGGAGATCATTGGTGGGCATCCAGGCACAGATGGGGGTCACAGTGCAGCTTACCATCTGATGCCTCATCCAACACTGCATCTGCCTTTCTCTTGTCCCCAGAGTGAGTGCAGGGCAGGCAGAAATCTGTGAGAGCCACCGAAAGGAAAGCTGTCCTTGTAAACCCAAAAGGCTTCTGCATTTACAAGTGACAGTGGTGAGTGGGGAATGGAGGGCGAAATAAAGCCCTGGGCGGGGGGGCTACATGAAATGGCCTGGTGGGCCAGATTCGGCCCACGGGCCTTGTGTTTGACATGTGCCATCGATAATAGCGGTCAAACTCATGCCCCTTTCACCTTTCTTCCTAAATCAGTCTTTGGGTTTGCTCTTGAGCCACATTTTATGTTTGGAGAAGTTGGTAGATGAGGGTGATCCTTCACTTTTGAAGGAAATAGATCAAGATGACGCCTTTTATAGATTTTGTCCAAGCTGAAGGATACTATTGCTACCTTTATTGACATCATATGCGCTTGTGCCTGCTCACCCCAAGGTATTCAGCATAGGGTCCCTTAAATTGCCCTAGGGTTATCCCAGTCTACTTGCTGGTAGAGCCCACCCTATATGGGAACTAGCCCCACCTGAAGACATTTTTTTACTCCACAGAAATGTTTCACTGAGCAGTATCTTATCGAGGAATATTTCCTATGTAAGTGGGCAGTTCCTATGGAAGATTTAGCCATTTCTTGTCCTATTCAGACCCCATTCACACTAGCGCGACTTGGTCGCTTGACAAGTCGCGATGGGTCGTCTGCCATTGATTAGCACAGGACCCGTTCTAATAGGAGCGACACAAGTCGCTCCGACTTAGAAAAAGGGTCCTGTACTACTTTGGGGCGACCTGCATTGACTTCAGTGATATGAAGTCCGTGCATGTCGCGCCGAGGTCGCAGTGCGCGCTGTGCACCGCGACTTCACAGGTCGCCCCAGCAAGTCGCGTCGCCCCTGTCTGAACAGGGTCTAAGACCCTCATGGCTCCTGTGGATAATAGTTCTGTGTTCAAAGACTCGGAGGGCAAGAGGCTATGTGCCCTCTTTAAAGCTGATCTCCAGGTTTTCTGTGACTTTAAATTGTTTGTTTTGACCAAGCTGGTCCAAACACACTATTCCCTTCACTAATGGCCGGAATACACGATAAGAAAATCGGCCGAAAATTTCCGTTCAGCGAAGGATCGGCCGATATTCTACTCGCTAATGCCCAGCCATCAGTGACCGATATCGATATTGTGAATGAAAAATCCCGTTTGAAAAAACCAAAAAATTCTGTTGGCCGGCGGTCAAACGGTCGGGCGATATTCGGCCTGTGTATGTTGGCAACGTTTTCGACCAACGAACACTTTTTCATATGTCGGTGGTCGAATGATCGGGCGATATTCGGCCCCTGTATTCCAGCCATAAGTGCTGCACTGGTGTGGAAAGTTGCAGGTGGATGTTCTCAGTCTTCAGCGTCTGTATCTGGGGGAATGGGCTCTTCATCTAGAGGTGTTTAAAGCCCTTTGCTACAGCTGGGGGATGCCAGATAATGATCTGCTGTTGTCCAGATTCAACAGCATACTGGAATGGTTTGTTAGCAGGTCCAGAGACCACTGGGCACTTGCGGTGGACACTCTGGTGATCGAGATGGAGGGCATACTGATAATTCTTAATGGACTAAATTGGCCAAGAGGATGTGAACTCAGACTCCTATCAAGAGTCCCATCCAAGTCATCTGGTTCCTGTTATATTGTGAAAAAATTCACAAGTTATCATAAATGCAACATAAAAAAACTGCACGTAAATAATCCAAACACAAAGTTTATTACAGCTATCAGACTGATGTTTTGAGTCATTAGTACTTAGAAATATCAGCCCAAAAACTTCCATTGATGGAGTTTGTAAAGTCACATTCATGAGAACTGTGATAACATACCCAGCTATAAAAACTGTAAGCTCTGGAAAAAGCACATAGCTACACTATTTTACCAAAAGTATTGGGACGCCTGCCTTTACACGCACATGAACTTAATGGCATCCCAGTCTTAGTCTGTAGGGTTTCATATTGAGTTGGCCCACCCTTTGCAGCTATAACAACTTTAACTCCTTTGGGCCTGCTGTCCACAAGGTTTAGGAGTGTGTCCATGGGAATATTTGACCATTCTTCCAGAAGCGCATTTGTGAGGTCAGGCGCTGATCCCAAAGGTTTTCTATCGGGTCAAGTTTCTCCATCTCAAACTCGCTCATCCATGTCTTTATGGACCTTGCTTTGTGCACTGGTGCGGAGTCATGTTGGAACAGGAAGGGGCCGTCCCCAAACTGTTCCCACAAAGTTGGGAGCATGAAATTGTCCAAAATCTCTTGGTATGATGAGGCCTTAAGAGTTCTCTTCACTGTAACTAAGGAACCAAGCCCAATCCCGCACCATAATCCCTCCTCCACCAAATGATTTGGACCAGTGCACAAAGCAAGGTTCATAAGGACATGGATGAGCAAGTTTGGGGTGGAGGAAATCGACTGGCCTGCCCTCAACCTGATAGAACACCTTTTGGATGAATTAGAGTGGAGACTGCGAGCCAGGCCTTTTTGTCCACATCAGCGCCTGACCTCACAAATGTACTTCTGGAAGAATGGGCAAACATTCCCATAGACACACTTGTGGACTGAGCTGAAGCTGGTGTAGCTGCAAAGGGTGGGCCAACTCAATATTGAACTCTATAGACTAAGACTGGGATGCCATTAAAGTTAACCATTTACCCACCAGGCCTATTTTGACACTTTTTGTTTACAAGTTAAAATCAGTAATTTTTGCTAGAAAATTACTTGGAACCCCCAAACATTATATATATTTTTTTAGCAATGACTCTGGAGAATATAATGGCGGTCATTGCAATATTTTTTGTCACGCAGTATTTGCGCAGCGGTCTTTAAAACGCCATTTTTTTGGAAAAATTACAAAAAATCACATTTCACTGCATTTAAAAAAATTGAACAGTAAAGTTAGCCCATTTTTTTGTATATTGTGAAAGATGATGTCACGCCGAGTAAATATATACCCAACATATTACGGTTTAAAATTGCGCACACCCGTGGAATGACGACAAACTACGGTCAATAGAAATCTCAATAGGCGACGGTTTAAATTTTTTTTAATGGTTACCAGTTTAGAGTTAGAGTGTAGCTCTGTTTTTTCAAATTATTGCTCACGCTCTGGCGATCGCGGCAATACCTCACATGTGTGGTTTGAACAGTGATTTAATTCGCGGCTCGACTTCCATATACGTTTTCTTTCGTGCGCGACGCAGGCGGCTAAAATGTTTTTTTTTTTTTTCAAATTTATTTATTTATTTATTTTTTTAACTTTAACACAGGTTTTTAAAAAAAAAAATAAAAATCTGATCACTTTTATTGCTGTCACAAGCAATGTAATCATCCCTTGTGACACCAATATGCAGTGACAGGTACTCTTTATGGAGGGATCGAGGGTCTAAAAGACCCTAGTCCCCTGCACTACACTTCCATGTATTCAAAATGCCGAAAACGGCGTTTTTGAATACATTTGATTTTTAAATCTGCAGCCTTTAGCAGCAAAGTAACCCGACGTGACGTCATGTATTCTGCCTCTGGGTTACGTCATCAGAGACCCGATTGAAGCTGCTTCCGGTGGGACGGGAGACCCGAGCAGAGCCGCGGGAGGGGGGGGGGGTGTCCCCTCCCGCTCGCCGGGGTAACGATCGAGCGGCTCCCAAGCCGCATCGGTCATTACCGCCGGAAAGCCGACCACCGGCTCTAAACAACAATACCGGGATGATGCCTCTAGCTAGAGGCATCACCCTGGTATAACCCCCCAAAGGCAGCTGACGTATGGGTACGTCAGTTTGGGGTAAGTGGTTAATGTGCGTGTAAAGGCAGGCGCCCCAATACTTTTGGTAAAATACCTAGAATACAAGACACACAGTAGCAGCATAGGATTGGAAATGGTTGGTCAGATGTAATGTTCCACTAATGAAGTATAGCATTCGCATGTAGTGGCTTTTCTGTAGTGCTTTTATATTGAATAAGCAAATTTCTTCCTGTGAGCTCAAACAAAAAAGACATGAAGCCAGTAAGAATGTTCTCTCTCATACAAGGTACAGGTATTAATCAGAATGTATAAGATTTCTGCTAGGAGGACATGTTTGGTTTTAATAATCCCATAGATAGTGATATAAATATATTTATTAAGCTGCTGCTGCTCTGTTGCTTCCTACCCTATGTGAGTGGAGGTGCTAAGATTTATGTAAATGTTCCTTATATGAAAGGATAGCTTTGTGAGGACTGGCCCTGCCTTAGTGTCCTGTGAATTCTTCAGACCTTGATGTTTTTTGACCTTGTGTTTGCACATTCCTCTCTAGAAGTGTGTATCTGATCATATGTGACTTACAAGTATATTTCTAATTAAAGCCCAACTGGGGGCAAAACATGAACCTCCCTCCCACTTCCCTCTAACCTACTCTGCATATTATATTTTTTTTTTACCTTGTGAAGCAAGATATACTCTTAAATCAGCCATGATCCCTTGCTGGCTTCAGTTCCAGGTGCAGGGATCATTAATCCAGCGCTGTAGAAGTGCGCTGTGCTGGCCAGTCCCCAGTCTCTTCACATGGATATCACTTCTCTTCTGGATCCTGAGAGTACCCTGCAGCTGAACAGCCAATAGGAAGTATTCATGTCACAGAAAAAAAATTTTGTTCACACCTGGGCAGTCCACAGTGGTGCATTCAAAGTTGACAACGGTTGCTTTAAGGCAGCCCATTCTTGGCTGCCAATGCAACACACTGGATCAAAAATCACTTCTACACTAAATTTGGCTAGTGCAGCACACGACAACGCATTTTAGGCTCCATGTACACGGGACGTTGTAAATGGCCGTTTAGGAGCAGTTGGGCGTTTTTTTCAGAAGCCCCTGAACGCAGCTCCATGTTATCTTATCTGTCCATGTACACATTGTCATTTACAGTCATTTGCAGGCAGTTGCGTTCAGGGACTTTTTTTAGAACGCAATTATTTGCGTTCGAACGTCTGTTTCCCGGCATTACAAACGTGGCAGAACGCGATGACCCGCGTTTAGCGTTCGCGTTTTTTCATTTTAAAGGGGAATCATTTTTTTGACCTCTAGGAACGGTTCTAAACGCAAACGCCCGCTAAACGCGGGTGCAAACGCGACCTAACGGACGTTTCATACGTCCTAAAAATTCCAGCATTCAAAGGGACTTTTAACAACGTCCCGTGTACATGGAGCCTAAAGGCCCGTACACACGTACCGATCGTCGGCATACAAACGTCGGTGGACGAAGGATCTGCCGATTGTACGCGTGTTAGTATGGTGCCTCCGACAGATGTCTGCGCACAATCCGCGGACAAAAGTCTTTCTTGCAAACATGAAAATTTTTGTATGCCGACACCAGAACGGACGATTGTTCGCCTGTCAGTACACAATTCGGCCGACAGACCGCAGATTTGCAAGACTGGGCATGCTCAGAAAATAGAAAAAACAGGGAAAGTTAACCATTACATAACATCACTTCTGCAGTCGGCGGACAAAATTCTTGTGCTGTCCTTGTGCTGTCTTTGCACTTTTCAGCAGACACCGACATCCCGGGGAGAAAAGAGGAACATTTGTAAGCCGACCATCGGTACGTGTGTACGGGGCTTTAGTGTGTCATTGCACATTGAGATACCAATCACAATAAATAGCACCACAGGACACCAGTGCAAAATAACATACCTTAACACTGTTCACTGGAGCTAGAGTGCATTTGAAGGACAGTTGTCTCCCCATAACAGGAAGTGCATAAACAAGGACCTTCAATGTCAGGATCACCAGGCCACACCTTACTGATCTTGGCCCCAAGAACTCAAACTAAACCAAGGCCCTAACTTATCTGTTTTCCCTAAACAGTTGTGTAAAATGTTGTCATTTAAATTGTTAACAAAAAAAAAAAAAAATTGTCGCTACATGTTATGGACTATGTTTTTGTGTTTTCAGACCACTGCTTTTTTCATGACACATTCACAAGATGACCTCTAGAGCAAAAAAGCGCATTGTTCTTCCTTCTCGACCAGAACCACCTACTGTAGAGCAGATTCTGGAAGATGTTCGAGGGGCTGTAGCATCTGACCCAGTATTTGTTTGTGACCTCAGTGAGGGTAAGATTTTCTGGTAGCAAGATGCTAATGGCTGCATTAAATAATACTTCCATTTATGTAATAAATATATATATATATATATATATATATATATATATATATATATATATATATATATATATATATATATATATTATACACACGTATATGTGTGTATACACACACACACACACACACTATATTGCCAAACGTATTGGGACGCCTGCCTTTACACACACATTAACTTTAATAGCATCCCAGTCTTAGTCCACAGGGTTCAATATTGAGTTGGCCCACCCTTTGCAGCTATAACAGCTTCATTCTGGGAAGGCTGTCCACAAGGTTTAGGAGTGTGTCTATGGGAATGTTTGACCATTATAGTAAAATAAATACTCGCGCTATAGTGAATTTAAAGTGAAATTGTTAGCAGCAGCTGTGCACCAAGTGTTAATTGCAAGTTTTTAAGTGTAAACGAAAGAATATAAAAACAGCGATAGCATCAAATGAACATATGAAATATACAAAAAAAAGTCCAAATAAACTGATGTAATCAATATAAAGTGCTCTCATGCTCCAATCTTCTTAAAAGTGCTGAAGTGCTCCACCTAAATTCATTCCATGATATGACACACTCATTGGACCCCCGGCTTTTCAGTCTGGGAGTCAGACAGGCTTGGTTAAAAGTAAGACTGATGGGTCACAAGGAACAGATCAAGGACTCCCCAGTAGCCTCTTAGATGTTCCAAATAATCCTCAAGTGCAGAACAAAGAGAAGGAGCCAATGGTGAAGTACCGTAGGTTTGCAGTTTAATTGCGCAATAAAAACATACTTGCAAAACAGTAGTAATAAACCAGCATGTGAATAACAAAATGGTTCTGCGAATGCCGTAACCACCATGCGTTCCATGGAAACCGGAAGTGACGTTGTTACAACTCGATACCGGAAATTACGTCAACGCTTTTCACCCTCCCACAGGGCGTCACCAAGGACCTAATCTCCGATAAGTACAGACCTCTAATTATATCAAGAGAGAAGTCGCCTCCTCCCCAGTGGCCAATCAAAAACCATGACGGCCATTTTAGAAGCACACCTAAGATACTATTATTGATAATACTGATAAAACTGCTAAGTCAAAATTGTCCCAACGATGTCACTTCCAGCTTCATATACATAACATTAGAAGATTTTATTAGCAAAATAGAAAATAAAATGCACTAAAAACAATCAATCTCAACTAACATTAGCTAGCTGTATATCAGATCATACCAAAATAATAAATATGGACGAATAATTTTCATATTAAAAAAAAATTTATATATATTGAAAATAAAATAAAAAGAAAATGAAGTTAAAATTAAAAATAAAGTAATGAGGATAAAGATGAAAAAAAAATTTGAAAATGGAAAAATTGAATAAAAATTAATATCCAATGTATCTCTTACTTTTACCAATTAGAAATAAAACAATTAAGATCCAACTCGATGGGGGTCGGCCAAAAGTAAAGGGGGACTGTTAGGAGTTGTAAAGTCTGAAGGTTTTTTATCTTAATGCATTCTTTGCATTAAGATAAAAAAAAAATCTTCTGTGTGTAGCAGCCTCCCCCCCCCCCCCCCTAATACTTACCTGTGCCCCATCTCTATCCAGCAATGTCCATCGGCTGTCTTGGACTCTCCCTCCTGATTAGCTGGGACACAGCCGTGGCTGTCAATCAAAGTCAGTTAGCCAATCAGGAGGGAGGGGAGCGGAGCCGAACGGCAGCTCCGTGTTTGAATGGACACACAGAGCTGCAGCTTGGCTCGGGTGCCCCCATAGCAAGCTGCTTGCTGTGGGGGCACTTGATTGGAGGGAGGGGCCAGGAGCGTCAAAGAGGGACCCGAGAAGAGGAGGATCTGGGTTGCTCTGTGCAAAATCAACTGCACAGAGTAGGGTAAGTATAACATTTTTTTTTTTTTTTTATATTTCAATATTTTTATTGAGTTTTCATGAAAAAGTCACAACAGTGCAAAGTATACCATCAGGTCACAACCATAAAATAAAGAAATAATACAGCAACTTCAAAACAGCAGATATAATAATGGAAAAATGTAAACAGTGGAATACTGGCTTAACCACCCACCGCAAAGTGACGTAGGACTATGTCGGCAAACTTTGCGATAGTATACCGGGATGATGCCTCTAGCTAGAGGCACCATCCTGGTACCGTGGTTTACAACCGACGGTCAGCTTTCCGTCAGTAACGACCGATGCTTCTCGATCGGGAGCCGCTCGATCGTTACCCGGGTGAGTGGGAGGGGACGTACCCCCCCCCCTCCCGCCGCCTTCCGTGACTTTGCTCGGGGCTCCCGTCCCACCGGTAGCCCCGAGCACCCACCCGGCACTTCCGCCGGCTGGATGGAGTCCCGATCAAAGCCGGAAAAGGCTTAGATCGGGTCTCCGGTGACGTAACCCAGAGGCGGCGTCCATGACGTCCCTTCCGGGTTACTGTGCTGCAAAAGGCGGCAAATTTAAAAAACGGCTGTATGCAAAAACGCAGTTTTCGGCGTTTTGCATACATGGAAGTGTAGTGGAGGGGACTAGGGTCTTTTAGACCCTCGATCCCTCCATAAAGAGTACCTGTCACTGCATATTGGTGTCACAAGGGATGTTTACATTGCTTGTGACAGCAATAAAGTGATCAGAAAAATTTTAGCCGCCCCCGCCCCCGTCACCGTTAGCTCGCGCACAAAAAAAAAACTTATACGGAAGTCGAGCCGCGAATGAAATCGCTGTTCAAACCACACATGTGAGGTATCGCCGCGATCGCCAGAGCGTGATCAATAATTTTAAAAAAAGAGCTACACTCTAATTCTAAACTGGTAACCGATAAAAAAATGTAAAGCGTCGCCGATTGAGATCTCTATTGACCGTAGTTTGTCGCCATCCCACGTGTGTGCGCAATTTTAAACATGTTGGGTATCTATTTACTCGGCGTGACATCATCTTTCACAATATACAAAAAAAATGGGCTAACTTTACTGTTTAGTATTTTTTAAATGCAGTGAAATGTGATTTTTCAAAATTTTTCCAAAAAATTGGCTTTCTAAAGACCGCTGCGCAAATACCGCGTGACAAAAAATATTGCAATGACCGACATTCTGCACACCCAGGGTCGGCTGGCCAACTGTTGTGAAGGGTGTTTTCTTCACCAGGGAAAAAATTCTTCGGTCATCCACCACAGTTGTTTTCTGTGGTCTTCCGGGTCTTTTGGTGTTGCTGAGCTTACCGATGCGTTCTTTCTTTTTAAGGATGTTCCAAACAGTTGATTTGGCCACACCTAATGTTTTTGCTATCTCTCTGATGGGTTTGTTTTGTTTTTTCAGCCTAATGATGGCTTGCTTCACTGATAGTGACAGCTCTTTGGATCTCATATTGAGAGTTGACCGCAACAGATTCCAAATGCAAATAGCACACTTGAAATTAACTCTGGACCTTTTATCTGCTCCTTGTAAATGGGATAATGAGGGAATAACACACACCTGGACATGGAACAGCTGAACAGCCAATTGTCCCATTACTTTTGGTCCCTTAAAAAGTGGGAGGCACATTTACAAACTGTTGTAATTCCTACACCTTTCACCTGATTCAGATGTAAATGCCCTCAAATTAAACCTTAAATTCTTTAGTTAAAGCACATCTTGTTTGTTTCATTTCAAATCCATTGTGGTGGTGTATAGAGACAAAAAGATTAGAATTGTGTCGATGTCCCAATATTTATGGACCCGACTGTATGCGTTTCATCCATGTTCTTGCTTACCACTGCCCTGCTCCTGTTTTTCACTTATTTTTTTTGTTTTCTAACAGAGACCTTTACTTATGATGCATCCAGTGAGGCAAATAAGCAGTACTTACAGAGTTGTTCATATGTGCAATTAAACAACAAGTTGAAGGAAGCCCAAGATGAACTGAAGGAACGATGTGAGGCTTTGAGATCTTCTGGAATGAAGATTGAAAGTGTTATTGAAGAGCTTAGAGAAGCAGCCATGTGAATTTAGTCCAAGCATGTACTTTATTTTGGCCAACTACCTGCTGCCAATGGTTTTTAAAAGTATAGGTGAAAAGATCTGTAACATGAAATTCACTAGAGTTTACTCCTCCTTTGAAATAGGCAAGTGCTTCATTGACATTGTGTGTCCACTTGAGATATGGACACAACACAATATAAGTATGAATTCTCCTTGTGGCACAGTGAACACGATATAGACATTGCTCTTAAAGTTGCTGGAATTTTGGAGCAGAATGGCTACCATGGCTTTGTTGAGCACCGTGATCAAGCAGGTGGAGTACAGGCCATTTCAGCGGCCGACACTGTGATCCAGTCCAGCAGGGTGTCCTTCCTTATACTTTCCTCTCAATTTCTTAAAGAGTCCTGGAGTAAATGGGTGTCTGAATGGTGTCTTGTCAATTCTATAGACAAAAGTACGGCCAGGGTAATACCAGTCTATATTGATTTGCAGAAGAACCAAGTGCCGCCCATTTTAAGATTTCTCATAGGTCTTGATTACAACAACAGATATTTTATAAATAAGCTATTAAATACCATGAAGTCCAAAACACGTTGGTGACCAGTCAGATATGCATTCTGCACTACACTGTTTACGTTTTCGCAGACATTCTTCCCAAAAATCTAAAAAGGGTAATGCCACTTGAATTAAAAAATATATATATATATATATAATGTAACTCCACCTTTTTAACATCCCTTTAAATGGTTATTTTGGGCCAAGCTGGCTCAAACAAACTACTTACTGCTGAAACAGGTGCGATTGCTGGGTGCACTGTTTTAATTGTATGTAGGCTCCTCTACATACTGTATACAATGCTGTGTTCCCGCTGCAGGACAGGGACTTCCCATCCTATTCCCAGAACAAAACAGTCAGCTAAGCGCTTCACAGCCATTCACAGGAAGCTTTGTATTCTATGACTGAATACAAGGCTTCCTGTGAATGGCTGAGGTGGAGAGGCAGACGGATGATGTGACTTTGCTCCTCAGCCAATTAGAGGAAGCTTTGTATTCGTTCATAGAAGACAAAGCTTCCTGTGAATAGCTGAGCAGCACTCAGCCTGTCTCTATTTTATTCTGGGATTGGGGTGGGTAGCTCCCGTCCAACTGCCGGAATACCGTGCTGTTTACTGTTAGTGCAGTAAATCGTTTGTTTGGGCCAGATTGGCCCAAATTAACTTTCTTTTTTTTATTTAGGAGGAATGTTTACTGAAAACCTAAACACAATTCCAGAGCATTTAACAGGTAAAATGTACAATTTCCATAGACAACATGTGAATCCATTCTTAGTGCAGCTATGGAGTGATACATTTACATAATACAGTATTCATATTTTTTTTGACATTCTGCTTTAACATGGTGTTAAAGTGGTAGTAAATTGTGGCTGGCAAAAAAAAAGTCCCCTGCAATGGCATCGCATACTAGTACAATATGAAATACTTACCTTAGAACCAAGCCCTCCAGCAGCCCACTGTCACCGCTGACAGGGCTTCCATCTTCAGCCGGTCTTCCTTCTGGGTTTGCAGGCTGTATTTGTGGCTGGAGCCGCTATGAGGTCACTCCTGCGCATGCACACAGGAGCAGTCAGCTGCGGCACAGAGCTCTGAAGGTCCGGCACGGTATGCCGGGCCTTCAGAGCGCATGCGCCAGTGAC
Source organism: Pelophylax lessonae (assembly GCF_965119305.1). Lineage (NCBI taxonomy): Eukaryota > Metazoa > Chordata > Amphibia > Anura > Ranidae > Pelophylax > Pelophylax lessonae. The sequence goes on along the minus strand of NC_138770.1, from coordinate 118,171,750 downwards.
GTCACCAGCTGCATCTATTGGGACTATTGCCTAAACACCACAACTTTAGGAGATATTCAATGTATCTCACAAAAGTTAGTACACCCCTCACATTTTTGTAAATATTTTATTATATCTTTTCATGTGACAACACTGAAGAAAGAAGTGAAACTTTGCTACAATGTAAAGTAGTGAGTGGATAGCTTGTATAACTGTAAATTTGCTGTTCCTCAAAATAACTCAACACACAGCCATTAATGTCTAAACCGCTGGCAACAAAAGTAAGTACACCCCTAAGTGAAAATGTCCAAAGTGTCAATATTTTGTGTGGCCACCATTATTTTCCAGCACTACCTTAACCCTCTTGAGCATGGAGTTCACCAGAGCTTCACAGGTTGCCACTGGAGTCCTCTTCCACTCCTCCCTGACGACATCACAGAGCTGGTGGATGTTAGAGAACTTGCGTTCCCCAGCCTTACATTTGAGGTTGCCCCACAGATGCACAATAGTGTTTAGGTCTGAAGATATGCTTGGCCAGTCCATCACCTTTACCCTCAGCTTCTGAAGCAAGGCAGTGGTTATCTTGGAGGTGTGTTTGGGGTCGTTATGTTGGAATACTGCCCTGCGGCCCAGTCTCCGAAGGGAGGGGATCATGCTCTGCTTCAGTATGTCACAGTACATGTTGGCATTCATGGTTCCCTCAATGAACTGTAGCTCCCCAGTGCCGGCAGCACTCATGCAGCCCCAGACAATGACACTCCACCACCATGCTTGACTGTAGTCAAGACACACTTGTTTTTGTACTCCTCACCTGGTTGCCACCACACCCTTGACGCCATCTGAACCAAATATGTTCATCTTGGTCTCATCAGACCACATTACATGGTTCCAATAATCCATGTCCTTGTCTTCAGCAAACGGTTTACAGGCTTTCTTGTACATCATCTTTAGAAAAGGCTTCCTTCTTGGATGATAGCCATGCAGACCAATTTGATGCAGTGTGCGGCGTATGGTCTGAGCACTGACAGGCTGACCCCCCACCCCTTCAACCTCTGCAGCAATGCTGGCAGCACTCCACTACATATATTTCCCAAAGACAACCTCTGGATATGATGCTTAGCACGTGCACTCAGCATCTTTGGCTGACCATGGCGAGGCCTGTTCTGAGTGAAACCTGTCCTGTTAAACTGCTGCATGGTCTTGGCCACCATGCTGCAGCTCAGTTTCAGGGTCTTGGCAATCTTATAGCCTAGGCCATCTTCATGTAGAGCAACAATTTTATTTATTTTTTTCAGATCCTCAGAGAGTTCTTTACCATGAGGTGCCATGTTGAACTTCCAGTGACCAGTATGAGAGAGTGAGAGCGATAACACCACATTTAACACACCTGCTCCCCATTCACACCTGAGACCTTGTAACATTAACTAGTCACATGACATCATGGAGGGTAAAATGGCTATTTGGACCCAATTTGGACATTTTCACTTAGGGGTGTACTCACTTTTTTGTTGCCAGTGGTTTAGACATTATAAGCTGTGTGTTGCATTATTTTGAGGGGGACAGCAAATTTACACTGTACACTCACTACTTTACATTGTAGCAAAGTGTCATTTCTTTAGTGTTGTCACATAAAAAAGGTAAAAATAAATATTACCATAAATTTGAGGGGTGAACTCACTTTTGTGTGTTATTGTACCTACAGGTAAGCTTTTTTATAGGCTTATCTGTAGATACAAGTACAAAAAAAGACTTTACTACCACTTTAGGTAGAAATGCTGTTAGCTTGAATGGCAATGTGCAAATCAAACACAGAGTCAGATCAGTTACAGAATCCTATTAGTTATCAAATCTAGAGGACTAAGATCTGGGATATCAAGCCATGGGGTCTCTACTTGTTCATATTTATCTGGGCAACCTCTATGCTGGTAAACATACTTTTCCAAACAGAGTGTATCTCCCATATACCCTATCTATTTATTGTGTGTGGGTGGATCTGCAGATTTTCAGCCTCCCTGGTAAATTTTTGTAGTTGTATTGAGTCTAGGGGGTGGGTTGATTTACCAAAGCCAAATAGACTGTGCACTTTGCAAAGTGCAGTTACTCCAGAACTTAGTAAATGAGGTAAAGCTTTATTTGGCAAAGCATACCCAATCACATGCAAGGAAAAAAAAAAAAAAGCAGTTTTGCCTGCACATGATTCGACGACGGAAGTCAGCAGAGCTTCTGCTCATTTACTGAGCTCTGGAGCAACTTTGTTTGCAGAGTGCAAGTTTACTTGCAAGGTGCACAGTCTATTTGCCTTTAGTAAATTAACCCCTTAGGCTCAGTTTACACCTATGCAGTTTGCTTTTGATCGTTCCTGTGCTGTGGGTTTTTGCACATGCGATTTTGCTACGATTTGCATTTTGCATTCTTTATGCTATTTTAGGGACCAATTTGTTGTTGGGTAGATTAAAAAATGCAAATCGCGGTAAAATCTTGGCAACAAACGCACCACATGCTTTTCTGCAGCTTATTCATTAAAGTCTATTGAACCATAAAAAGCACCGTTTTGCGTTTACAAAAGTCCCTGACCCTTTTAAAAAAACGCAGTTTAAAAAAACATTGATGTAAACATGTCCCCTAGGAAACCATGTTAAATGGACTGGAGTGCGTTTCTGCAAAAAGGTGTGAACCATGCCTAAGATACCCCAAGATGCACACTGCTTGGTATCTGTCTGAATTGCTACTTGAAATACAGAGTTCATAGTTAGGATGACTCCTGCTCAGTGGATATGTACCTTGGGGTAGCGCCTGAATAAACTATTTAAAGGGACATTAAGGCCCCTTTCACACGGGCGGACTGTTCAGATCCGCCTGTCCGTTTTTTTGGCGGATCTGGACGGTCCCCCCATGCATTCCTATGGGGCATCGGATGTCAGCGGAGACATGTCCGCTGACATCCGATCCGTCAAATCTGGACGGATGGAAACCCTATTTTCCATCCGTCCAGCGGATCGGATCACATGGGATCGGATGAGAATGGACTGACGGTCCGTTGACATCCGATTTCCCCCATAGAGATGCATGGGGAACTGTCAGCTGTGTCTCCGCACACAGCGCGGAAACACAGCTGTCCTCCTGCTGCTCAGCGGGGGATCGGCGGCTTGATCCCCCGCTGAGAAAAACGGACTCCGTCCAACGGACGGAGTGTGTGAAAGGAGCCTTAAAGTGGCTTTAGGCTTTAATTGGCACACAAGCATTTTGAATTTTCTTTGGCTAACAACTGTAGATTTCATTCTGCAGCCAGCTATGATTTTCTGAAGATGACAAATATTATATCATGGCTTTCTTGTAACAATGGGAGCGCTCTGTACACTGTGTTCAGTTCTTCTGCAGTGTAATTTCCTTCTCATAGAATTGCCTCATTGCTTTTCCCAGCAGTTTTCCTATTATTATAATACCGATCATGTGAATGTAGAAGGCAGACCCTCCCACCAGCACTTAAGCGGGATACACGCTATACGTTTGTTGTTCGATTTCCTTTAGGTTTACCTTCAGCTATGTAGTGCAAGGGCCTGCCTGACTGCATACAAATTTTAAAGTTTTAAGGTTTCACCTCCTTTTATATGGTTTTGGTAAATCTATAGAAAGTTGTATAGTGTGTATCCAGCTTTAGAAGGGACGGTAAAAAGTAAAAGTCATGTTTCAGTTTCAACATGTGTCAGCGTCAGGTTGGTCTCTGCAGTCAAGTTTTTTGTATCTGTGCTTTTTTTTTTTTTCTTTTGTTTTAAAGAAAAAATAGAGTTACACTACTATAGTGTAGGGATCTATAGGACATGTCAGTTGAGATGTGGTGGCTGCATGGACATTTGTGCAGGTGCAAGGCCCGAATGCATGCACACACCGGCATGTTGTATTCTGACAGCAGCACCCACAGCTGTCAAAAAACACCGTTCAGCGGCTGCAGCTGTTTTGAGACAAATTTTCCAAAATGTCCCTTTGACAGATCAATTTCTGTTGAGGAGGGGAGGGCTGCCACACACTGATTGAAATTTAGCTGGTCCCTGCTGAAATGGCTTAATTTTGATCAGTGTATGGCCAATTTAAAGTGGCTCTAAAGCCTCAAGGTTTTTTTTTTGTTACCCTAATGCATTCTTTGCATTAAGGTAGAAAACCTTTTGTGCCGGAGTCCATTCTCGATCCAGCGCTGTGCATGAGAGCAGAGGCTCTCTCGGTTCTCTCCCTCCTCATCTTGGTCACTTTAGGGCCCTTTACACTTTGCTAAATCCAGGATATTGAAGTCTCCTGTTTGCACCTCTTTGTCGTTCTCAACCAGACAGATTTCTGCCATCATTTTTATAATAGAGGTCACCAAATGAAAGATGCTATGAACAACACAGATACTCCTCCTCTTTTCTCTATTTTTATAGACCAGCAGCACAGTGTTGTACATTGTGGTTATGCTTTCACATCCGTACCAGACTGTTCTGTCATTTCTGCTTTTGAGCAACATAGTTAAACCAATTTCTGGTTAAAATGAAAAATTGTGGTGGGTGCTATGAATGCTGTGGTGTGGTGTGGTGCTATGAATTTGAATAAACTGGCTTATGTCATTTTGGTTGTATACCTTGTTTTGTGTGTGTAATGTAAAGGTCTTAAATTGTATGTCCAGCCAAAGCCCTTTTTCTTAAGCCCCGTACACACGTACCGATGGTCGGCTTACAAATGTTCCTCTTTTCTCCCCGGGATGTCGGTGTCTGCTGAAAAGTGCAAAGACAGCACAAGGACAGCACAAGAATTTTGTCCGCCGACTGCAGAAGTGATGTCATGTAATGGTTAACTTTCCCTGTGTTTTCTATTTTCTGAGCATGCCCAGTCTTGCAAATCTGCGGTCTGTCGGCCGAATTGTGTACTGACAGGCGAACAATCGTCCGTTCTGGTGTCGGCATACAAATATTTTCATGTTTGCACGAAAGACTTTTGTCCGCGGATTGTGCGCAGACATCTGTCGGAGGCACCATACTAACACACGTACAATCGGCAGATCCTTCGTCCACCGACGTTTGTATGCCGACGATCGGTACGTGTGTACGGGCCTTTACTTTTGGATAATGTAGGGAAGGGCGGGTACTCTTGAGCAGATTTTTCTGTTATCCAGTGCGCCATTAGAGAGATCACCTCCCTTTCCATCTTGCAGACAAAGATTTCCCAGACAAGGAAGTGAGGGTGCTGTTTCAGCCAGCAATACAAACCAAAAGTATTGGGAACAGAAATAGCAAGTAGGACTTTAAATACCCCTCTAAAGTACACACAAGCACAAAAGTATATATAAAAATACAAAATATTTTATTGGGTTTTTGACAATATGTTACAACATATGAAAAATGAGCTTGCATATTGATTCTATATAATATAGCCACTATGGAGTTGCATGGTATATGGTCGAGATATGGGATAGAGGTCTACGTGTTTCGCAGAAGTACGGCTTTTTCGGGACCACCTAGCTCTCGAGGCACCATAGAGATTGTTTCTAAAGGTAGAAAAGCATATCAGTGTGATTCATAACATAATGTAATCCTATTTATTCACAAAAAAATCATTATGAAAACTTCACTGAAAAGACAGTGAAGTTTTTATAATGATTTTTTTGTGAATAAATATGAATTCATTATGATATGAATCACACTGATATGCTTTTCTACCTTTTAGAAACAATCTCTATGGTGCCTCGAGAGCTAGGTAGTCCCGAAGAAGCCGTACTTCTGCGAAACACGTAGACCTCTATCCCATATCTCGACCATATACCATGCAACTCCATGGTGGCTATATTTGGTAGTCAATATGCAAGCTCTTTTTTCATATGTTGTATATTTTAAAACATTTTTATTGTCCTATAACCAATAAAATATTTTGTATTTTTATATATACTTTTGTACTTGTGTGTACTTTGGAGGGGTATTTAAAGTAGGGATCGACCGATTATCGGCAACACCGATATATCGGGGGCCGATATGTACTTTCCCCGATATATCGGAATCGGCCTTTGGATTTACCGATATTACCGATATTTAGGGAAAGTGCTTGTAATGGGGGGATGCCTGCAGCTAGATGCATCACCCCGGTACCAGTGTCCGATGGTCGGCTGACTTGTAATGACAACCGATGCGACTGAGAAGCCGCTCGGCTGTCATTACAAGGAGGGGATATTCCACCCCCCCCCCTCCCGCCGCCTTCTGTGGCTCGCACGGGTCTCCCGTCCTACCGGGAGACCCGGGCATCCTACCTCCACCGCTGCCGAAGAGAAGACCCGGTGTACTGCATCTCCATGTAAAAAAACCCGGAAGTGATGTCATGACATCACTTCCGGGTACTCGGCGCCGAATTCAAAAACTGACAGCATTCAAAACAGCCAAACTTGGCGTTCTGAATGCTTTTCTGTGTCGATGAGGAGTTTGGGGTCTTTTAGACCCCCAGATCCCTCCACAAGAGTACCTTTAGAAAAAAAAAAAAAAACATTTTTTTTTTTACATGTCCGAAAATATCAGCCGACACTGATATCCGATGACCAAAATATCGGTATTAAAAAAACGATATCGTTCGATCACTAATTTAAAGTCCTACTTACTCTTTCTGTTCCCAATATATTTGAAACAAGGATGATACCCTCAAACTGTACACAACTTTTGATCTATACCTTCCCCCACTCACATTCAATTAATCTTAACAAACCAAAAGTTTACGCTTTTCTTTAGCATAGCAATGGGAAAGTGAACACCTCTGTTTAATTTTTATTTACATATGTGTGCCTCTTGCAGAGTTCCCCTCACTTCCTGTTCAATGAAGTGCTGTCAGCAGGACAGGAAGTGAGGATAAATCTCTCTAATAGAACCCCAGATTATAGTATAAACCCAGCAGGAGTTAAAGCCCTTCTCTACTCTATCCAAAACTACACAGGGCGGCTTGGGATTGAGCACGCACAAGTGTCCCCATAGAAATAGCCTTTCTATGGGACACTTAGTGAAGAGAAGGAGGATCAGGACTGCTGATATTGCACAGAGCAGGTAAGTATAAGATGTTTATTCTTTTAATATTTAAAAAAAAAAAATCAAGTTTCACAATAACTTAAAGCTGCCCTGCTAGGCTTTGCTACTTGTGTAACAGTGTTTTGTTCCATTTGCCCTCCATCATCAACCCCACCACCAGTTCAACAACAACATTTTTTTTTTTTTTACATGTCTGAACATTAAACCTCTAAGCAACAGCCAACCAGGCACTAAAGTAATCTAACCCCCACTATGTCCACTACCCCTATGCAGCTTCACTCACATGCACATAGAATAGTACAAATGCTTACTGTGATAGAAGCAACATGCACATGGTAGCCAATCAGCTTCTAGCTTCAGCTTGTTTAATTAGGCTTCGACAAATAAACCTGGAAGCTGATTGGTTTCTTTGCAGAACTGCACCAGATTTTGCACTCTCCAGTTTTCGTAAATAACCCCATCTCCTGCAATTCTGCCTTCCTACTCATCTACTGCCCTATGCCATCCCCTTCACTTCTTTTTCTGGGCAGGTTTATGATGGGATCAATCACCCTTCCCCTGAGTCCCCTTCCTCCTCCTTTACAAGTCGCCAGTGTGACAGAAATGCAGGCTATCCCTGCACAGCATGTGTGACACTGACACATTACTTTTACAAACAAGCCACTCTAGGATTCAAGTCATGTGACACCTTCATTTTCTTTGGCCCCTGTTCTCATTGGATCGATTTGTCATGCGAGTTGGCAGGTCAAATCGCATGACAAGTCTCATCCTTTTGCCGAAAATGGCAATGTCCAAATTGATGAGATGCCGACTTTGCATTGTCGCATCGATTTGAAAAAGTAGTACATGCACCAATTTTATTCATGCACTAATTTCCGGTGCAACTTCAATAGATATCTGTGCATGAAGCCGCACAGATGTCTTCAAAGTCGCACGGAGATGTGACTTTTAAATCATGCGATTTCAGAATAAAAATCGCACAATTTCAAAGCTGCACTCAATGTGAACAGGGGCTGACAAACAATACTGACTGTGCCAAAACTGGAGATTTTAGCTGTCAAACCATAGAGCCAGCGGTGTGACAAAAAAGCCAGAGATGCTGGGCAAGATCCAACAGGTTTCCTGGCATGATCATGGTGCCAGTCTTTTCTCTTATCACTTTGCATGATGCAGCATGTTTTTCTCTTTCTAGCCCTATGAAAATCCTATTATCTATGGCATGTTCTATAGAAGGAGGAGGGAAGTGTATTGATTGAACAGTGCAGATTGTGGTCTTGGCCCCTGAGAACATCAATTACCTCCTCAGCTGCCACACAGCATAAATCCAGATGAATAATGCATTTTCCATTATTGAAGTTTGCTCACATAAAATCCACAGATTTAGTGAATCATTAAATAAAGTTCTTTAGGAAAAGCTTGTTAATGAGCAGAACTCCACTTCTATGCTATGTTAATAAAACAAGAAGTACAGCTCAACTGGTTCAGTCAAGAAACTGTAATTGTTTCTTTTTTTTTTTTACCCTAGACCATGATTTTTATTTTTGTGCCAATAAAGTGATATTAACCACTTAAGGAGCGCCCCACGTACATATTCTGCGGCAGGGCGGCGCTTAAGCGCAAAATCATATACCTGTACATGATTTTCCTCTTTGGCTCTGGGGCGCGCGCTGCGGGAGCCCCGCTCCCACTGTGATTGGACACAGCCGAAGCCAATCAGCAGAACCCGGCCATCGTTTGAAGAGAGGCAGAATGGCCAAAACAAGGCAGACCGCCATTCTGCCAGAGAGGGAAATGGAGATCTTGTGTTTCTGGAAAGCAGAAACACGGATTTCTGTTTTCCTTTAGTCAAAGCACATCCTTACAGTTAGAAAGCATTTATAGGAAACACATTTAACCCTTTGATTCCCCGTGATGTTAACCTCTTCCCTGCCAGTGTCATTTATACAGTGACAGTGCCTTTTTTTTAACACTATTCACTGTATTGGTGTCACTGGTCCCCAAAAAGTGTCAGTGTCATATTCATCAGCCTCAATGATGCAGTCCCGTTAAAAATTGCTGATCGCTGCCATTACTAGTAAAAAGTATCCCTAAATCTATCCCCTAGTTTGTAGATGTGATAACTTTTGCGCAAACCAATCAATATATGCTTATTGAGCTTTTTTTTTTTTTTTACAAAAATATGTAGCAGAATATATATTGGCCTAAATTGAAGAATAAATTTGATTTTTTACATTTTTTTTTATTGGGAATGTTTTATAGTAGAAAGTAAAAAGATATTGTTTTTTTTTTTTTTCAAAATTGTCGCTCTTTTTTACCGAAAGAGGTAATCAAATACCACCAAAAGAAATCTCTATTTGTGGGGAAAAAAAGGACATCAATTTTATTTGGGAACAGCGTTGCACAACCGCGCAATTGTCAGTTAAAATAACGCAGTGCCGTATTGCAAAAAATGGCCTGGTCAGGAAGGGTGTAAAACCTTCCAGAGCTGAAGTGGTTAACCACTTAAGGAGCAGATGGTTTTACCCCCTAATGACCAAGCCATTTTTTGCAATACAGCTATGTGTTATTTTAACTGACAATTGCGCGGTTGTGCGATGCTGTACCTAAATAAAACTGATGTCCTTTTTTCCCCACAAATAGAGCTTTCTTTTGGTGGTATTTGATCACCTGTGCGATTTTTATTTTTTGCGCTATAAACAAAAGAAGAGCGACAATTCTGAAGAAAAAAAAAAATGTTTTACTTTCTGTTATAAAACATTCCCAATAAAAAAAAATAAAAAAATCTATTTTCTTTATTAATTTAGGCCAATTTGTATTCTGCTATATATTTTTGGTAAAAAAAATCCCAATAAGTGTATATTGAATGGTTTGCGCAAAAGCTATTGCATTTACAAACTAGGGGATAGATTTGTCATTTTCATTTATTCATTTTTGTTACTAGTAATGGCGGCGGCCTGCGATTTTTAGTGGGACTGCGACATTGCGGTAGACAGATCGGACACCTAATTGGCACTTTTGGGGGGACCAGTGACACTACTGCAGTAATCAGTGCTAAAAATATGCACTGTTACTGTAATAATGACACTGGCAGGGAAGGGGGTTAACACCAGGGGCGATCAAAGGGTTAAATGTGAGCCTAAGGGGTGCTTTCCAACTGTTGGATGTACTCACTGGATGAACACAGAGATCTGTGTTCGTAAATAGGAGGAACACAGGATCCCTGTGTTCATCTCTGACAGAACAGCGGTCTGCCTTCTTTACATCGGCAGACCACCGTTCTGTCTCCTTGGGGAGCGATCCCAGGTGCCCGTCGGACATCACGTCCGCCAGACCTGCTGTTTGGCCCCCCTCTAGCCAATCAGCTTGTGTGCGTGCTCCTCCACTATCTGTTACACAAAGCGACGTACGGGTAACAAAAGGTAGGAATCTGCAACAAAGTTTGTTTAAATCCTTGTATATAGATCACCCAGAGGGGAGAGTTTAGAAGTGGAGTTACGCTATAAACCCTTTCAGCAGCAAATTTATTGACTTTCTGAGTATGTGACTTCTTTTTCTTTTAATCGTTGCCTATGTTCCAGGTTAAGCTGGTGCCATGACCGCTGCCCCAGGTTTCTTGTTTTACGGTGGCCCCTTTCTCTTGCAACATCCTATGGAGTCACTCTTGCATGCAAGGACTAGAGTTGTGCATCAGTAGAAACACACAGCCCCATAGCCTAGGATGGCATAGTACTCCTCTGCTTCTCCCTAACAGACTGGCTTCAGACTGCACTGTCCACTGGTTAACCACTTCCGGACTACCTGCCGCATATATACTGTGGCAGGGTGGCCCGGCTACACAAATCACTTACATGTACGTGATTTTGTGCAGGAAATGTCAGGGGCGCGCGTGCGCCGCCGAAGAACCACTCCCACTGTGATTTAACACAGTGGGAGCCAATCAGCGATGGTCCCCAGGACCTGCTGATCGTTCGGCCGGAATGACAGAACGGTAAACAAGCCAGACCGCTGTTCTGTCACAGAGGAAGAGAGAGATCTTAGCTGAAACACAGATCTCTCTTTTCCTCTAGTGCATCCACACCCCCCACAGTTAGAAAGCACTCCCTAGGAGCACACTTAACCTCTTGATCACCCCTGGTGTTAACCCCTTCCCTGCCAGTGTAATTTATACAGTAACAGTGCATTTTTTTTTTAGTACTGATCACTGTATTGGTGTCACTGGTCCTCAAAAAGTGTCACTTTGTGTCAGCCCCAATGTCTCAGTTCCGCTAAAAATTGCTGTTCGCCGCCATTACTAGTAAAAACAATAAAAAGTCCATAAATCTATCCCATAGTTTGTAGACACTATAACTTTTGCGCAAACCAATCAATATACACTTATTAGGATTTTTTTCCCCAAAAATATGTAGCAAAATACATATTGGCCTAAATTGTTTAACCACTTTACCACCGGAGGATTTTGCTGTCTTACGTCCAGGCCACTTTTTGCGATTCGGCACTGTGCGACTTTAACTGACAATTGCACGGTCGTGCGATGCCGTACCCAAACGAAATTTGCGTCCTTTTTTTCCCACAAATAGAGCTTTCTTTTGGTGGTATTTGATCACCTGTGCGATTTTTACTTTTTACGCTATAAACAAAAAAAGAGCGTTTATTTTGAAAAAATAACAATATTTCTAACATTTTTTATATGAAATTCCTCCCAAAAAATATGTAAAAATCAAATTTTTTTAAAATTATTGGCCAATTTGTTTTCTGCTACCTATGTTTGGTAAAACAAATCACACTAAGCGTATTTTGATTGGTTTGCGCAAAAGTTATTGCGTTTACTAACTAAGGGAAAGATTTCTGTCATTTTTGGTGTTTTTTTTTTAACGAGTAATGGCGGCGATCTGCGATTTTTTTTTTTTTTTTTGCGGGACTGCGACATTGCGGCGGACAGATCGGACCCTTGACTGACATTTTTGACACTTTTGGGGGTACCAGTGACATTACTGCAGTAATCAGTGCTATATATATGCACTGTTACTGCAAAAATGACACTGGTAGGGAAGGGGTTAACTGTATTGGAGAGGGAGGGGTTAAGTGTGTCCTAGGGACGTGATTCTAACTGTAGTGGGACAGGTCTCCTATTGTAAAAACATAGATCAAAGGTTCTACATAGTAGAACCGTCTGATCTGCATTTTTACACAGGGGAGAATGACAGGCGGCTTGTTTACATAAGCCGCCCGCCTTTCTCCCTTCACCGGAGCGATCGTAGTGTGACCGGCGGACATCGGGTCCGCCGGTCACACGCCCGCACTCCTCTGTGAACGAGCCTCAGCGGGCGCGCGCTCACCCGCTATTGCCTCAAAACCCAGTGACAGGCGAGCGACGTAGATCTACGTCACTCTGCCTGGCCGGGGCTGACTGCCGCAGTAAATATACTGTGCGCACTCGGCAACCGGTTAAATATGTCCCTTAATAGCCACAAGGGATATAATTCCAGTATGTGTGCACCAAAGGTTTTTGAAAACCCAGAAAAAGTTGCAGCAATATCATCATTGCGCTGCACAAAAGAGAGAGCTGCTCCACCCACTACAGGCTGCCTGCAGAAAACAACTTTATTTATTTTTTTTCAAAATTGTCGCTCTTTTTTTCAGAAATTAAAAATTGCACAGGTGATCAAATACCACCAAAAGAAAGCTCTATTTGTGGGGAAAAAAAGGACATAAATTTAATTTGGGTACAGCATCGCACGACCGTGCAATTGTCCGTTAAAGTAACGCAGTGCCGAATCGCAAAATATGGCCTGGTCAGGAAGGGAGTAAATTTTTTTTTTTGTCAAAGACATGTAGCTAAATACATTTTGGCCTAAATATATGACAAAAATTTAATATATTTGATATTTTTTAACTGTCAAAGTAGAAAATGTCAATTGTTTTGCAAAATTTTCGCTCTTTTTTTATTAATATTGCAAAAAATGAAAAGCGCAGAGGTGATCAAATGCCACCAAAAGAAAGCTCTGTTTGTGGGAAAAAAAAGAACGTAAATTACGTTTGGGTACAGCATTGCATGACCGCGCAATTGTCAGTTAAAGTCGCGCAGTGCCAAGTTGAAAAAAGTGGCCTGGACATTAAGCAGGAAAATCCTCCGGGGCTAAAGTGGTTAAAATGGTTTTCCTATAGATCACGTTTACAGCTGTGCATTTTATGGAAAGGACCAGGGTCTTTTTTCTGGATTTTTGGTTCCAAAGACTTCAATGGGTCAAAAACGTGTATTGAAAAAAAACGCAAAATGCACCTGGAATATGCAAACTGCAGCCTGCATAGGTGGGAACTAGGCCTCAGAGGTCTATTTATTAGTGGTCGACCGATATCGGTTTTTCGTTGCCGATACCGATACCGATATTTTGGCCATCGCATATCGGTATCGGCCGATATGGGCTGATATTTTCATACATTTAAAACATTTTTTTTTTTTTAGTTGACAGGTACTCTTGTGGACGGATCTGGGGGTCTAAAAGACCCCAAACCCCTCCTCTGCACTTAAAAGAATTCAAAACGCCAAGTTTGGCTGTTTTGAATGCTGTCATTTTTTTTAAATCTGGCGCAGAGTACCCGGAAGTGATGTCATGACATCCCTTCTGGGTTTTTACATGGAGACCCGATCAGAGCCGAATGCGGCTTTGATTGGGTCTTCAGCGGCCGTGCAGGCTGGTTGCCCAGGTCTCCAGGCGAGCCGCGGGAGGGGGGGGGGATGTCCCCTCCAGCTCCTTGTAATGACAGCCGAGCAGCTTCTCAGCTGCATAAGTAGTCATTACAAGACAGCCGACCATCGGCTATGGACGCCGGTACCGGGTGATGCCTCTAGCTGCAGGCATCACTCCTGTACAGCACTTTCCTAAAATATCGGTAACCTCCAGGGCCGATTCCGATATATCGGGGAAAGTGCAGATTGGCCCTTGATATATCGGCTTTGCTGATAATCGGTCGATCTCTACTATTTATAAATGTGTTCACCCAAGATTCGCCCATTTTTCTAAAGGGTGCAGAATGTAAGGGGTGCTTCATACCAGATGCATTTTTAAACCGCATCCAGAATGCATGCATGGCGTTTGTCATGTATTCCAGCGGCCCTGGTTCACACCAGTGTGGTCACTTCCAATTCTTTCAACAAAAGTACAACCTGCTGCATTTTTTTTCTGTCCGGAATGCATCAAAATGTGTGTGAATGCACCAGAACGCACACTGTTCTAAAAAAAAAAGAAAGTTCTGAAGCGTCAGAACCCAAAATGAGTGAATAACATTGAAAAGCATTGAAAACACATCAAAAATGTGTGTAAATGCACCAGAATGAAAATGTCCTAATAAAAATAAAGATTTTTCAAGTGTCCAAATAAAGAGAGGTAAAACTGCATAGGAACGCATTGGAAACACATCAAAAATATGTGTAAATGCACCAGAATGCACATTGTCCTAATGAAAATTAAGATTTCTCTATCGCTCATTGACAGACGTAGTCTTCTTGATTCTCAAGAGCTGGGTTATGTTGTCTCCGCAGGAGTAGGACTAGGCAGAATGACAAAACGTTCTGGCTCCACCCTAGGGGGCAGTCCCTGAGGGTATATCCTCCCTCTCTCTGCTACAGGGAATCAGTTTTTTTCTGTCTAGTCAGGAGTAAGGACCTAAGTTCCTTGCTGGGATCTTTTGGTCCTGGCAAGACTTTTTTTTTCTTTAAGGAAAAGACATTTTTTAGGTAGTTTTCTCCAGTATTTTTTTCCTGTGAGATCTTCAAGCAAAAATGCCGGACTGGGCGACACTTGTGGTCACCCCAGCCGGCCTACGAGCGCGTGCAGACCAGGCATTGCGCTTGGTCGGCCGCGACATATTCAAGTAAGTATGCGGGGCCGGGCGACGGGCTGGATGTGAGATCCAGTGGTCACCCCGGTTTTCTGCCTAAAAGCGCGTGCAGACCAGTGCGCTGAGTCGGCCGCGACGGAGTCCCAGTAAAGGGACTGACTTTGCGAGTTAAGAGCTCGCTTGGACGCCAGGACCAGAGAGTCGAGGCGTCCACAAACCCCCACCTCGGTGGAGAGGGTATTATGAAGAGAGGGTGCCTGTCGGTTCGGTATGGTGAGTAAAACGTTCCCTTTTTTCCTCATTTATGAGGCAGTATATATTATGGGCCCCTCCATATATGGTCAGTATATATCTGACACTTACAAGTCCCCCTTGTAATACAGCATGTGTTTGTGGGAAGTGGACTTGGTTCAACATTACAGCAAACATAGGAGGTATAATCCTACCTTATGTGCAGTGTATCTCTGTAGATCCATATGTCACCTCTTAGCAGAGTGCAGGTGGATGTGCTGGGAAGATGATTTCGGCGGTCCGCCGCCATTTTGCCGTAGACCGAATGCATGTATGTCCTCAGGTCACGCCGGCCGCCATGTTTTTGGAGTCTTATGTCTCTTCTATGGGGGCGGCCATGTTTTGTGAGCCCAGCTTCCTCGTGGAGGGCTGGGAACGCCGGAAGGCGTACACAGGGGGCGGAGCCACGCCTTCTGCCCGGGAAAAAGCAAACAGCTCCTTCCAGTCTGTGTAAGACAGACGCTGGCTGCAGTTTGTTGGAAACTGCACTGCATCGGTTGGTGAGCCTTGGGGGTCCCTCTCTCTCTCTCTCTGGGATCGAGAAGCAGGTACTCTGAGGGGCGCTATTGCGCTAGGGGGAGACACACAAAGAAAAAAAAAAAAAAAAAAAAGTTTTTTTGTTTATTGCTGGCAAAAGTGTCCTGTATTAACATGGACCCTGCCACTCATGTATCTCCTCCGGATCCCCTCGAGGGGTCTGCGGGATCCTCCAGCACCCCATTGACAATTGAATCTTTGTCAGCCATTATGGAAACTTTTGTGTCCCGGGTGGAAGTGGCTTGTCAGGGACAGGGCGCAAGAAAGCGACCCCCGCCTAACCCCTTATTATCTGAAACCTCGGATTCAGACTCTGAGCCTATTTCTGCAGTTGCAGGTACTTCATCTGGTATTGGTGTCTCGGGTCCTGTCTCTTCAGACAGTGAGGAGGATGTTTCGGCATCTGCCATAGCCCGAGAGGAAGCGTTGGTAAACGCACTCATTGTATCTGTTCAAGAGACTTTAAGGTTACAGGGTATTCCATCAGAAATAGCTGAAACTGAGATCCCTTTTGGGACTAAAAAGCGCATCAAAGTGGCAAAGGTTTTTCCATTGCCCAAATGTTTTGGCAATCCAATCGATGAAGAATGGCGTCTGCCAAAACGCACTTTTAATATTTCCAAACGCATTGACAGGCGTTATCCGTTTGAGGAAACCCTTATTAAGAAATGGACAGAACCACCTGTGGTGGATTCACCAATTGCTAGATTGAATAAAGCCACGGTTATTCCTTTAGAAGACGCTCCGTCTTTTAAAGATCCAGTGGATCGCAAGATAGAAGCTATGTCTCGCACCATGTTTTCCTTGATTGGATCAGCTTTCAGGCCAATAATTGCTATTGGTCTGGTTTCGCAGGCTGTAACTGAATGGACCAAGTGGTTACGCCGGGACTTAGAAGAAGTCCCTCAGGCGGTATCAGATTTGTTGGAACAAATGATACAGGGGTTACAGTTTGTATGTGATGCGGCGTTAGACGCCACTCCATTAATGGCGCGAGCATCTGTCTCAGCAGTGGTTCTCAGGCGTACACTGTGGCTAAAAGGTTGGATAGCCGACCAAGGTTCCAAAAAAGCATTGGCTAATATCCCCTTTTCAGGAGAACGTCTATTTGGAGCCAACTTAGATGAGATCATTAAGGATCTCACCGGTGGAAAAAGCACCTTTTTACCGCAAAATTTTAAAGGTAGAGGAACTCGTCAAAGACGAGGGCCTTCTTTTTCTGCTCACAAGAGGTTTTTTCGTCCAGCGGGTGAAAAAACTAAGTCCTCCAAGGTTCCTACAGGAGGCGTCAGGGGTCGTTGGTCGGGCAAGCAAAAGCCCGTCCCCTCCAGACCTGAAGATAAACCATCCAAAGCCTGAAGGTGCGCCCCCACCCATAACTGGGGTGGGGGGACGTCTTCGCCGGTTCCCGGATCCATGGCTTTCCAGAATCCCGGACAAATGGGTTTGCGAAGTCATAAAGTCAGGGTACAAGATCGAGTTTCGATCTCTCCCACCGGCGCGATTCTTCCCTTCCAATATCCGACTATCTCCGGATCGTCTAGAAGATCTGCGGAGAGCAGTCACAGATCTACTACAACAAGGAGTGGTAGTCCACGTTCCTTGGACAGAACGGTTTCTAGGGTTTTATTCAAACCTGTTTACAATACCCAGGAAAGAGGGCAAAGTGCGTCCAATTCTGGACTTAAGAGCACTCAATTCTTTCATCAACATAAGAAGATTCAGAATGGAGTCCATTCGCACGGTAGCAGCCTTCCTGCATCCAGGGGATGTCCTAGCGTCCATAGACATCAAGGACGCCTATCTTCACATTCCCATTTTCGCAGGACATCAGCGTTTTCTACGCTTTTCCGTAGAGGAGAACCACTATCAGTTTGTGGCGTTACCTTTCGGTCTCGCCACGGCTCCGCGGGTCTTCACAAAAGTGTTGGCCCCAATGTTGGCACTTCTGCGCCAAAGAGGTATATCGATTCTAGGTTACCTAGACGATCTTCTGCTTCATGCAGAGTCTCCTCAGACCTTGCTACAAAACATAGAAATTACTATGATTTCTTTACAGGAATTCGGGTGGCTGGTGAACCAGCAAAAGTCTTTTCTGGTTCCCACCCAGAGGCTCGAATATCTGGGTCTAATTCTAGACACAGTCAGGACAAGAGTGTTTCTTCCGGTAGGGAAACTTCGAAAGATTCAATCAGCAGTCCAGTTGTTACTGTCCAACAGCTGGTCTTCCCTTCGGATTTGCATGAGGGTTCTGGGGTTGATGGTGGCTTCATTCGAAGCAGTCCCATTTGCCCAGTCCCATACCCGAATTCTTCAGCAAGAGATTCTCCTCAGATGGAATCGGAATCCGGAATCCCTGGACAATCAGATACGATTGAGCAAACAGACCAGAGAGTCTCTGGTTTGGTGGCTTCGGTCTCCAATGCTCAGCCAGGGAAAGTCATTTCTGCCAATATATTGGACGATAATGACCACGGATGCCAGTCTATCCGGATGGGGAGGAATTCTCGGTCAATTATCTGCCCAGGGACTTTGGTCCCCGGAAGAATCCAGATTACCGATAAATGTATTGGAACTGAGAGCGATCAGACTTTGTCTGATTCACTGGACCGAGCAGCTCCAGGGCAGCCCGGTTCGGATCCAGTCGGACAATGCCACGGCCGTGGCTTATGTCAATCACCAGGGGGGCACCAAGAGTGTCCGAGCGGCCAAGGAAGTGGCTTGCATTCTTCGCTGGGCGGAACGATTTGTTCCAGCAATCTCTGCGGTGTTCATTCCGGGGGTGGAGAATTGGCAGGCGGATTATCTCAGCCGTCAGACCCTGGATCAGGGGGAATGGTCCCTCCATCCAGACGTTTTCCACCAGTTGTGCCTACGGTGGGGCACCCCGGATGTGGATCTGTTGGCATCACGATTCAACAGGAAAGTTCAGAGATTCGTGGCTCGCTCCCGCGATCCTCTAGCAGAAACCGCAGACGCACTGATCGCCCCGTGGGGGCAATACCAGCTAATATATGCCTTCCCTCCTCTCGCGTTGCTGCCAAGACTTCTTCGCAGGGTAGAGGAGGAAGGAATCCCAGTAATCCTGGTAGCTCCGGACTGGCCTCGTCGAGCTTGGTACGCCGACATGGTCAGACTGGTGGCGGACGTCCCGTGGAGACTTCCTCTCAGAGAGGATCTACTGTCTCAGGGACCGATCTTCCATCCTGCTTTACGATCGCTGGCTTTAACGGCCTGGCTATTGAGACCCAGGTGCTGAAGGACAAAGGTTTGTCAGCTTCAGTTATTCCTACTCTAGTTGAAGCAAGGAAAGCGACTTCCAGAAAGATTTATCATCGCACATGGAAGTCCTACATTGCATGGTGTGAACCTTTGGGGTTCCGTCCTCGGTCTTATTCGATTAGTCGAATATTGGCTTTTCTGCAACAAGGGGTTGAGCAGAAACTGGCCTTGAGTACTATCAAGGGTCAGGTCTCAGCATTAGCCATCTTCTTTCAGAAGCCTTTGGCTACTCATTCCTTGGTGCGGAATTTCATCCAGGGGGTGCGACATCTGGCTCCGCCAGTGCACGCGCCGTTACCCCCCTGGGATCTTAATTTAGTGTTGTCGGTTCTTCAGAAACCTCCCTTTGAAGATATTAGGGAGATTCCTCTACCCACGTTGTCCCAGAAGGTGGCCTTCTTGGTGGCTATTACTTCTGCACGCAGGGTGTCAGAACTGGCCGCATTATCTTGTCGTTCACCATATCTGGTGGTTCATAGAGATAAGGTGGTTCTTCGTCCGAATCCATCCTTCCTACCAAAAGTAGTTTCAGAATTTCATCTGAATGAAGAAATTGTATTACCTTCCCTGTGTCCTAAGCCCAGTCATCCTCGGGAATTTGCTTTGCACTCCTTGGATGTGGTCCGGGCGATCAGGGTATACTTGAAAACGACAGACTCGTTTCGCAAGACGGATTCACTTTTTGTGATCCCAGATGGACCCAAAAAGGGGTTGCCTGCATCTGCCGCGACCATTTCCAGATGGATCAGACAGACGGTAGTGCAGGCTTATTCTATTAAGGGTCGGGAGCCCCCGTTCCCTGTTAAGGCGCACTCCACTCGGGCACTTAGTGCGTCATGGGCCTTTCGCCATCAGGCGTCAGTGGTCCAGGTGTGCAAGGCGGCTACCTGGTCGTCGGTGCATACCTTCTCTAAACATTATAAAGTTGATGTAATGGCATCGTCTGATGCCTCATTTGGCCGCAAGGTTTTGCAGGCCGCAATTTGAGGAGACCAGTGGTCTACCTCGAGGGTTTTTTTCCGTTGGAAAATTTTTCTTTAGTCTCATTCTTTGTTTATAATGAGCCTTTAAAACTGCTAGTTTGGCACCGGTTGGGCCTACTAGATTGGATTTGATTTTGTCAATCCCACCCCTCATTTGTGGCACTGCTTCTGGATGTCCCAGCTCTTGAGAATCAAGAAGACTACGTCTGTCAATGAGCGATAGAGAAAAATGGATTTTTGTAAGAACTTACCGTAAAATCCTTTTCTCTTAAGCTCATTGACAGACGTAGTACCCGCCCCTCTATCATTGAGTTGGGTTGGGTTAATTTCTCTGTACTGCTTTAAACAGAACTGATTCCCTGTAGCAGAGAGAGGGAGGATATACCCTCAGGGACTGCCCCCTAGGGTGGAGCCAGAACGTTTTGTCATTCTGCCTAGTCCTACTCCTGCGGAGACAACATAACCCAGCTCTTGAGAATCAAGAAGACTACGTCTGTCAATGAGCTTAAGAGAAAAGGATTTTACGGTAAGTTCTTACAAAAATCCATTTTTTTCAAGTGTCAGAATAAAAAAAGAGAAAAAAAACACACAGGAACACATTGAAAACACGTAAAAAATGTATCACATAGCACATTGTTCTAATGAAAAATCTTTATTTTTCATTAGAACAACATGCAATCTGGTGCATTTACACATTTTTGATGCGTTCAATGCATTTTTCCCTCTCCTTTTTTTTGACACTTGAAAAATCTCTATTTTCAAGCGTCAGAATAAAAAGGAAAAAACAAATAGGAACACATTAAAAATATGACAAAAAATGCATCAAGCTCCAATGCTTTAAACAAAAGTACAACCTGCTGCATTTTCAATAACCTGAATGCATCAAAATGCATGTAAAAACACCAGATTGCACATTGTCCTAATGAAGATAAAGATTTTTTTGTGTCAAAATAAAAAAAGAGGAAAAAAAAAAACCATAGCAACGTGTCAAAATTGTGTCAAAAACATGTAAACGCACCAGATTGCACATTGTTCAAATAAAAAAGAGGAAAAAACACATAGGAACGTATTGAAAATTAATCAAAAACTTGTGTAAACGCTGCAGAATGTACATTGTCCTAATGAAAATAAAGAGTTTTCAAGTGTCAAAATAAAAAAAGAGGAAAAAATGCATATCCTACTGAAAATAAAAGCATTTTCACGTATCAAAAAAAAAAAAAGGAAAGAAATGCATAGGAATGCATCGAAAACACATCAAAAACATGTAAGATTGCACACGGTTATAATAAAAAATAAATAAAAAACGTGTAAATGCAAAAAAAGTGTAAATGCACCAGATTGAACATTGCTCTAATGAAACAAAAACATTTTCAAGTGTCACAATAAAAAAAGAGAAAAGAAATGTTTAGGAATGCTTTAAAAACACATTAAAAACGTGTAACCGCACCAGATTGCACACTGTTATAATGAAAAATAAAGATTTTCAAGTGTCAAAATAAAAAAGAGGAAAAATGCATAGGAACGCATTAAAAACGCATCAAATGTGTGTAAACGCACCAGAATTCACATTGTTCAAAATTTAAAAAAAAAATTTTTTCACGTGTCAGAAGAAAAAAAGAAGAAAAACACATAGGAACACATTGAAAACACATCAAAATTGCACCAACAAAGTGTGTAAATGCACCAGAATGCACATTGTCATAATAAAAATAAAGATTTTTTAGGTGTGAAAAATAAAAAAGCAGAAAAAATGCATAGGAACACATCAAAAGAGTGTAAACACACCAGATTGCACAATGGCCTAATAAAAATAAAGATTTTTCAAGTGTCCAAATAAAAAAGAGGTAAAAATGCATAGGAACGCATTGAAAACACATCAAAAACGTGTGTAAACGCACCAGAATGCACATTGTCCTAATGAAAATAAAGAGTTTTCAAGTGTCAAAATAACAAGAGGAAAAAATGCATTGGAACGCGTCAAAAACGCATCAAAAACATGTAAACGCACCAGATTTCACATTGTACTAATGAAAATAAAGATTTCCAAGTGTCAAAATAAAAAAAAGAGTAAAAAACACATAAAAACGCATCTAAAATGTGTAAACGCACCAGATTGCACATTGTTCAAATGAAAAGAAAGAATTTTCAAGTGTCAAAATAAAAAAGAGGAAAAAAACACATAGGAATGCATTGAAAATGCATCAAAAACTTGTGTAAACGCACCAGAATGCACATTGTCCTAATGAAAATAAAGAGTTTTCAAGTGTCAAAATAAAAAAAGAGGAAAAGAAATTCATAGGAATGCATCAAAAATGTGTAAACGCACCAGATTGCACATTATCCTACTGAAAACAAAAGAATTTTCATGTGTCAAAATAAAAAAGAGGAAAAAAACACAAAGGAACGCATTAAAAACGTGTAAACGTCCCAGATTGCACATTGTTCTAATGAAACAAATTAATTTTCAATTGACAAAATAAAAAAAAAATAAAAAAACACATAGGAACACATTAAACATGCATCAAAAACATGTGTAAACGCACAAGAATGCAAATTGTCATAATGAAAATAACGATTTTTAAGTGTCAAAATAAAAAAGAGGGAAAAAATGCATATTAGTGCGCCAAAAATGCATCAAAAATATTTACAAACACACCAGATAGCACATTATCCTAATAAAAAGAAAGAATTTTTAAGTGTTAAAATAAAAAAGAGGAAGAAAACACATAGGAACGCATTGAAAACGCAACAAAAATGCGTGTAAAGGCACCAAAATCCACATTTTCCTAATGAAAAAAAAAGATTTTTGAAGTGTCAAAATAAAAAAGAAAAAAAAAACGTTTTGAAACGCATCAAAACTGTGTGTAAAGGCGCCAGATTGCACGTTGTCCTAATGAAAATAAAGATTTTTGAAGTGTCAAAATAAAAAAGAAGAAAAAAACGTATTGAAACGCATCAAAAGTGTGTGTAAAGGCGCCAGACTGCAGATTGTCCTGATGAAAAGAAAAAAAAAAAAATCCTAAACCAGATCTGACCAATGGAAATCACTTTCCACATAAGCATGTGATGTCCAGTATGGAACAATCAGCAGCCAATCAGAGAGCTTGGCAGTTACTATGACGTCACTCAGGGGCTATAAATAGGAGCTCACCTGCAGCTCTATGTCAGTTGATCTTGGCTCTTGTCAGAGTAGGACAGCAATTTATTTGCTCCTCAGAGAGATTGATTTGTTTTGTGATTTGAGATCATTTTGGTCAGATTGAAGGACTTTTTGGCCATTTTGTCAGTGAATCGAGTCAGTGAATTTTATCAGCTAGTGAATCGAAGTGGAAGAATGATTTACAGGCTGTTTATCTTCTTTCTTTTTCTTCACCTTGGGACAGGTAAGTAGAGATCAGTGTTCCCCCTTACAGTACAAATCACACCACTAAGGATAGTGACACTTAGGCTTCATGTACACGGGACCTTTGAAAACCTCTCCTGAGCGCTGGAACTTGACAGTTAATAACTGACAGTTAAAAATGTCAGTTTTGCTGCATTAACATGCCGCGTTTAGTGGCGTTTGTGTTTAGAAGCGTTTTTACATTGTAAAATGGTCAGAAATGGATCCCCATTGAAAACACCTATATACAAAACTCTTATAAATGCAAGTTACCACGTTTAGACACATTTTCACGCTGTTACAAGCATTTATTGTTTCAAATGCCAATAAACTTTCATCTGAACGCATTTTTTTTTTTGCTTTAAAAAAAATGCCATTAAACTCAACTGCCTGTAAACGAGTATAAACGTCTCAGTGTATATGGACTGATAAGATAACAGAGGAGAGTTCAGGGGATGCTGGAAAAAATGCCCAACTGCTCCTAAACGTCCGTTTATCAGCTGCAGTGTACATGAGGCCTTATTAGAACATTGCAGTCACATGGGTAGATAAAGATCCTTATGGAAATGATTTGTGAATGGATCCTAATGTGTGTATGGAGTGTAGGAGGGTTGTTATAAAGCGCTAATAAACCCCCAACCAAAAATGTCATCCATTGCAGCTTACCAGTCATTAGATGTGACGGCTGCATTTGTTTTCTTTTTTTTCCTTCTGTTTTCACCTGGTGATCTGGCCAATAACAAACTTCCTGTATTAGAGCGCCCCCACTCTGGATGAAGGGGCACCCATGTCATTCTGGGGGGAGGGGAGTGTTAGATGGACTAGCAGATTTAGATACACTAAACAAATTGAAGCCAAACCCCAGTAAACACTTTTTTTTTTGTATACAAACTTTTATTGAAAGGAAACATTTTAAGCAGTCACAGCAACAGTTTTTTTTTTTTTTTCTTTTCTGATAAAGGCTTTACATAAATTAAAGCTGGCCATTGTAAGCACCCCTGTCTGTGTTAGAGCCGGGTCACACTATTGCGATGCGGGTAGGCTGCGAATTCGCAGCCTTTTCCCGCATCGCACACGCACCCCCGGCAGTTCACACTGCCATATGCGATCCGCTGGGGGTGTCAATGTAATCTTAACGACACCCCCAGTTTGATCGCATATCGCAGTGCGATCGTGCAGTTCGCACAGGATGGGATCGCACAAGTGTGAACCGCTGTGCGATCCGATCCTGATGCGGCTGCAAAAATGCCTCCTGTGCGTGTTTGCACCGGGTGCGATGCGAATTTAGCCATACAAACTGTATGGCTAAACTCGCACCGCACAGCTGATCGCATGTAATGTCGGAGCAGTGCGCTCCGACATTACATGCGAACCCGGCACTCGCATCAGTGTGAACCGGGTCTCAAAGGGGTTTGTCTCATCCCTCTATCTGCTACATCTGCAGGACATTTTCTTTTGTTGAAAATCATCAAACTTACTGGATGGACCCCCAGGTGAAAATAAAGCCTAAAAAGGAAATCGAATGCAGCTGCCAAATCCAAGAATCGGTCAACCGCAAAATAATACATTTTTGTTTTTGAGTTTAATATCGCTTTAAGATGACAATGTGCCCATAGATCCAACCACCCTCAGGTACCCGCCTCTGTTGATATATTCCCAGTGCAGGTGCCCATAGATCCAACCACCCTCAGGTACCCGCCTCTGTTGATATATTCCCAGTGCAGGTGCCCATAGATCCAACCACCCTCAAGTACCCGCCCCTGATGACACATTCTCAGTGCAGGTGCCCATAGATCCAACCACCCTCTGGTACCCGCCCCTGATGACACCTTCTCAGTGCAGGTGCCCATAGATCCAACCACCCTCAGGTACCCACCTCTGATGACAAATTCCCAGTGCAGGTACCCATAGATCTAACCACCCTCATGTACCCGCCTCTGCTGATATAGTCCCAGTGCAGGTGCCCATAGATCCAACCACCCTCAGGTACCCGGCCGCCTCTGCTGATATATTCCCAGTGCAGGTGCCCATAGATCCAACCACCCTCAGGTACCGACCTCTGATGACACATTCCCAGTGCAGGTACCCATAGATCCAACCACCCTCAGCTGATATATTCCCACTGCAGGTGCCCATAGATCCAACTACCCTCAGGTACCCACCTCTGATGACACATTCCCAGTGCAGGTATGCAGAGATCCAACCACCCTCAGGTACCCGCCTCTGTTGATATATTCCCAGTGCAGGTACCCAGAGATCCAACTACCCTCAGGTACCCGCCTCTGTTGATATATTCCCAGTGCAGGTACCCATAGATCCAACCACCCTCAGGTACCCGCCTCTGCTGATATATTCCCAGTGCAGGGCCCCATAGATCCAACCACCCTCAAGTACCCGCCCCTGATGACACATTCTCAGTGCAGGTGCCCATAGATCCAACCACCCTCTGGTACCCGCCCCTGATGACACCTTCTCAGTGCAGGTGCCCATAGATCCAACCACCCTCAGGTACCCACCTCTGATGACAAATTCCCAGTGCAGGTACCCATAGATCTAACCACCCTCATGTACCCGCCTCTGCTGATATAGTCCCAGTGCAGGTGCCCATAGATCCAACCACCCTCAGGTACCCGCCTCTGCTGATATATTCCCAGTGCAGGTGCCCATAGATCCAACCACCCTCAAGTACCCACCTCTGATGACACATTCCCAGTGCAGGTACCCATAGATCCAACCACCCTCAGGTACCCGTCTCTAGTGATATATTCCCAGTGCAGGTGCCCATAGATCCATTCACCCTCAGGTACCCGCCCCTGCTGGTATATTGTCAGTGCAGGTGCCCATAGATCCAACCATCCTAAGGTACCCACCTCTGATGACACATTCCAAGTGCAGGTACCCATAGATCCAACCACCCTCAGCTGATATATTCCCACTGCAGGTGCCCATAGATCCAACCACCCTCAGGTACCCACCTCTGATGACACATTCCCAGTGCAGGTATGCAGAGATCCAACCACCCTCAGGTACCCGCCTCTGTTGATATATTCCCAGTGCAGGTACCCAGAGATCCAACTACCCTCAGGTACCCGCCTCTGTTGATATATTCCCAGTGCAGGTACCCATAGATCCAAACACCCTCAGGTACCCACCTCTGATGACACATTCCAAGTGCAAGTACCCATAGATCCAACCGCCCTCAGGTACCTGCCTCTGCTGATATATTCCCAGTGCAAGGCCCCATAGATCCAACCACCCTCAGGTACCTGCCTCTGCTGATATATTCCCAGTGCAGGTGCCCATAGATCCAACCACCCTCAGGTACCCGCCCCTGCTGATATATTGTCAGTGCAGGTGCCCATAGATCCAACCACCCTCAGGTACCCGCCTCTGCTGATATATTCCCAGTGCAGGTGCCCATAGATCCAACCAGCATAAGGTACCCACCTCTGATGACACATTCCAAGTGCAGGTACCCATAGATCCAACCACCCTCATGTACCCGCCTCTGCTGATATATTCCCAGTGCAGGTGCCCATAGATCCAACCACCCTAAGGTACCCACCTCTGATGACACAATCCAAGTGCAGGTACCCATAGATCCAACCACCCTCAGGTACCCGCCTCTGCTGATATATTCCCAGTGCAGGTGCCCATAGATCCAACCAGCCTAAGGTACCCACCTCTGATGACACATTCCAAGTGCAGGTACCCATAGATCCAACCACCCTCATGTACCCGCCTCTGCTGATATATTCCCAGTGCAGGTACCCATAGATCCAACCACCCTCAGGTACCCGCCTCTGCTGATATATTCTGAGTGCAGGTGCCCATAGCAATCCTAAATTAGGTTACTGTAGTCAGAGGCTTGCTGTAGGTCAATGCACCTTGCAGATCTGCGTCTGAAGACTTGGGTATAAAGGTATACTATTGACAAACAGAACAGGACAATTTTTATGCATTAAAAAAATGCATCTATTTATTGATCATTACGCGGGAACTTTTGTTCCTTGCTTTAAAGATGAATACATTGTTTGGCTGTGTTGCGGTCATGTGAATGAGACCTAACAGTTGCAGTGAGTGATCACTGGGGGAGGGGAGATTGAAAAAATGCTCCTTCATGGTTTATGATACGATTCTCCAGTCGCTGTCATATACTGGGTAGAAAATGTTAGAAATGTGTACTTGTGCATTACAATTGACCGACGTTTAGGATGTAAGCTGAAGCTAGTGAAACTAATCATTGTTTTCTTCTTTCCCTAGGTGTAGAAATAAAAAGCGTTCAGACCTACCACCATGAGCTGAATGTTAAAGTGGGACAGCAGCTGCTGATCCCATGTCATTTCCAATTGGATGAACCCCTCGGAGATAATCAGATCGAACTGCAATGGAGTGTGAAGTCCCCAGAAGAAGATGAATTTCAACCAATCATTCAGCTTCAAGATAACACGTTCCTGCCAGTAAAGGAACCCAACAGTAGAGCGCGGGTGCACTTGCAAGATGTGCGCCAAGGAGATTGCTCCCTTGTGATCAATCCAGTACATCGAGATGATGAGGGCACGTACGATCTCCGCCTTGCCATAAACGGACAAGAGTTCCCAGGATACACGAGGGTCAATGTTCACATCAGGCAAAATCGTAAGTTTTACTATAGAGACAGTAAAAGTGTAATAAATCATGTCTATCAATGCCGGATCTTACTGCTAGAAGCTGATGCAAGATCCTGGGTAAAATGTTGTATGTACTCTGCATGCATGGAAACGTTTCTGTAACAATTACATACGTACAAGCTTATAGCGCATGTGCACCATTGGTTGCTAGGACGCTAGGTGTCATGTGCCTGCATCCTAGAAACGATGTGGGCTTTTTAACTGGTTTGAATTACTTTCATTAGGTCTCTGATGGCATTATGGAATATACCACTGAGAAAGTGTCATACAAATGTTCAATCAAAATGCTACCAGTATATGACAAGCTTTGTGCCAGGTACACGCGGGCCAAAAATCAGCCAGCACAATAAAATCTGACTGACATTCAGCCCCTATGTACAGCTCCCTGTCTCATGGCTGGCTTCTGTCAAGCGGGCATGCTGGAAAACCAGCATCCAATCCCAGCACTGGCAGCCAATGGCAGAGAGCGCTCACCAGAGTGTTCTGGGGGGGCATCCCCTGTCAGAACACAATAGAGATCGCTGCACTAACAGCGCTTGAGTTAGTACAGCAATCTGTCAGTTTTTTCTTTCAGACCGGAGGTTCAGCGAAAATAAAACGTATTGTGCGTACCATGCTTTAGTTATGCAGAGTAAACCTCTTTTTCCTTGGCTGAGATGCCAGTTCAAAATGAAAACCTGTTTGTTCTGGGCAGGGCCATCGATGGGGGGGGGGGTACCACTGGGCCTCCTGTAGGGGGCCTGGGCAAATGGGGGGGCCCGGATAGCAGGAGGATTGGTGTGGAGAAACTGGAGGACAATTACAGAACGACGCACTGTGTCTGTGTCTCTCACTCCAGCAGCTGAAAGCCGGTTTCTCCCCCTCTCCCTCCCGCCGGCTTTTAGCTGCTAAAGGAAGAGACACAGAAACAGAGCATCATTTTGTAATTGTCCTCCCGTCCCTACCTCACGATCCCCCTTCCTGTGCTGCCTAGATTAGATTCTTCCCTGTGTGCCCGTGCCCAAACCCCCCCCCCCCAACCCCCGCAGTGCTGCTGGCTTTCCTCTCTCGCTGGCTGGTGCAGGTGCACAGGTTAATGGAAAGTGGAGGAAGGGGCCGGTAAATATGTAATTTACTGTCCCCTTCCTTTCCTGAATTGGACACAGTGAGCGATTGGATACAGGAGCGATATGTACCATTCATAACTAAGCTGTGTTTACTATGCTTCAGTTTGTGAATAAACAGGAACCTCTGTGTCCTGTTTGTTCATCAGTGCAACTGAGGCTATAGAGAAAAAGGAATTGGACCTGTGTCCTCAATTCCTTTCATTCTCAAAGGTGAGATGCCAGGGGTTGTTTAGACCACTGATTTTTCATCCAAGCCCCCCCCCCCCCCATCAACAGCCCTGTAAAAAAACATTGAAAAAAATCATTTAAAAAAATGTAAAAAGTAAATTGTAAAACATATAGCAGCAGAGCGGCTCGGCTGACGTAGACTTACGTAGTTGGATTCCTCCCTCTCTCGGAGGCTTGTTCCCGCTGTATTCAGACACAGTGGGAGTCAGGCCAGGGGAGGAGAGGCGGTGATCACTGCCGCTCTTCCCCGATCGTCGGGGATCGAGTGAGGAAATCCACCCGCTTGTGTAAACAAAGCGGGTGAATCTCCTCTGTGACAGGCAGGGACAGATTACAGGATTCAGCATAGCTGAACCTGCAATCTCTGTCTGTGTCACACAACCCCCTCCCCCCACACACGTCAGTAAGCATGAGGCACACATTTAACCATTTGATCACCAACCGTATTAACCCCTTCCCTGCCAGTGTCATTATTACAGTAACAGTGCATATTTATAGCACTGATTACTGTAGTAATGTCACTGGTCCCCCCAAAAGTGTCACAAATGTCAGTTAGGAGTCCGATCTGTCCGCTGCAATGTAGCAGTCCCACAAAAAAAAAAAATCACAGATCGCCACCATTACTAGAAAAAAAAAATAAACAATAAAAATGACAAATCTTTCCCGTAGTTAGTAAACGTGACAACTTTTGAGCAAACCAATCAAAATACGCTTATTGTGATTTTTTTTTTACCAAAAATATGTAGCAGAAAACAAATTGGCCTAAAATGTTAAAATATTTTGATTTATAATTTTTTTTTTTTGGAATGTTATATATCAGAATGTGAAAAATATTGTTTTTATTTTTCAAAATTGTCGCTCTTTATTTCAAAAATTTAAAATCACACAGGTGATCAAATACCACTAAAAGAAAGCTCTGTTTGTGGGGAAAAAAAGGACATAAATTTAATTTGGGTACATTGTCGCACGATCGCGCAATTGTCCGTTAAAGTAACACAGTCCCGAATCGCAAAATATGGCCTGGTCAGAAAGGGGGTAAAATCTTCTGGTCTTAAAGTGGTTAAAAATAGGCTCATGGAGAATTTTTTTGTCAAAGACATGTGGCTAAATACATTTTGGCCTAAATATATGACAAAAATTGAATATATTGGATATTTTTTTACTGTCAAAGTAGAAAATGTCAATTTTTTCGCAAAATCTTTTTTTATTAATATCGCAAAAAATGAAAAGCGCAGAGGTGATCAAATACCACCAAAAGAAAGCTGTGTTTGTGGGAAAAAAAGGATGTAAATTTCGTTTGGGTACAGCGTTGCATGACCGCGCAATTGTCAGTTAAAGTGACGCAGTGCCAAGTTGAAAAAAGTGGCCTGGAACGTTAAGCAGGAAAATCCCCTGGGGCTAAAGTGGTTAACATTTAAATAAAAAAAACATTTTTAAAAATTGGAAAAAAATAATTTAAAAAAGTTAAATTTTTGTAATCCGGGGAGGGGGACCCTGTCAGAGAGGCTTTATGGGGTCCCGTGATTTCTAACCACATGCCCTGGTTCTGGTGTGTACACATGTCACACAGGTCAGCCCCCTCGCGCTTTATTAATTGCCAGAAGGTTATGTTATAACAGTCGCAGTGAGTGATCGCGGGGGGGGGGGGATTGAGAAAATACTATCTCCTGCTTGATGATGACACAAATCTACACTCGCTGTCACATACCAGGCAGAAAATGTTAGGAATATGTACTTTTGCTTTATAATTGTCCAAAGTTTAGGATGTGAGCTGTGAAGCTGGTGAAACTAATCATTGTTTTCTTCTTTCTCCAGGTGTAAAGATAAAAAGCATTCAGCTATACCACCATGAACTGAATGTTACAGTGGGAAACCAACTGGTGATCCCATGTCGTTTCAAAATGGATAAACCCCTCAGAGATAATAATGTTCTCCTGAAATGGAGTGTGAGGCCCATAGGTGAAGATAAATTTCAATCAATCGTTAAGGTGTACGATACCAAGCTCATACCAGTGAAACAACCCGACAGAACTGTATGGATGAGTGTTCCACGAGTGCGCCAAGGACTTTGTTCCCTTGTGATCAATCAGGTTAATCTTAATACCAGCGGCACGTATGAGGTCCACCTTGCCATAAATGGAGACGAGTTCCCGGACCACCCAAGAGTTAATGTTTACGTCAGGGAAAGCAATAACGAGACTGGTAAGTTTTACAGCCTATAGAGACAGTGAAAGCATAACATGGCTATCAATGCCAGATCTTGCTGCCAGAAGCAATGCAGGTGTGTTAGTGCGTTGGAGGTGTCACTTATAATGAATGCCCTAATGCATGCATGGTGCACCACTGTGCATTGTGGTAATGCATGCATGTGAAGTGTGAAGCTACCCTTATAGTAAATCAGTGATGATAGAAATATGAGAGCTGCTTACTAGTTTTGAAAGGTGCAGGCTCCAAGGCTGTCATCCTAGCCCTGGCTTTCTGGCTTTCCTACATAACAACAGATCCAAAGTCCAAAAAGTCTGACTTCACAACCTGAACTTGTATCTAGGAGAATCTGCAATATATATAGATTTGTGTATAGCTCTGTTTAGATCTAGTGTTTATATTTCAGATAAGTGAATGTTTCTTTCAAAATAACTTTGTATTTTTTTGTGATGTGTTTTATACAGATACTAATCAGCCAATAAATGATGAGGAATCACAGTCAAGGAAAGCCCGTGAAAATGAAGATCTGGACCTCATGAAGATGGCAAAGGTTATCCAAGGGTTAAAAGACAATGGTGTGTTACTAGCCCTGGAGATCTGTGGAGGAGTTCTTCTTCTCGTGATGCTATTGAGCATGGTGGCAACAATCTACTTTGGGTAAGTTGATTTAGCACTTCCTAATTGAGCTCAGTTCAGGGCTCCCCCTTCCACTTATAGAGGGTGGGTGGGGTCAATTTTACATGGAGGTAAATCCATTGCTTTCTCAAATTTTTAAACACGCTTATCTCACTTATCATTTTCTATTTTCACAGATGTAGATATTGCCGGCTGAAGCACAAGGCGGTGGATTATGTAAAACAAATGGAAGAGGGAAGACAGTGTGAGTTACCAGTGCCAACACACCATGTATCTATCTCTATGGAGAATCCTCACGATGTATCTCTCGATATGGACTCATCTGATGATGAATATTCCCCCAACATGTTTGAACCTGGTGCACACATACCCACAGAGTTTGAGTATTATCACGCTTTATTTTCCCCCATGAAGCATATTCACAATGTATCTACCCCCATGGTGCATCGGCATTATGAATCTACCCCCACGAAGCATCCTCAGGATGTATCTCTCACCATGGAGTAATCTGATGATGAATATTCCCCCAAGATGTTTTATCCTAAAGCACATTTCCCCACGGAGTTTGAGTATTCTCACTCTATATTTTCCCCCATTAAGCATTGTCACAGTGCATCTACCCCATGGAGAATCGGCACGATAAATCTATCCCCATGGTGTATCGGCACAATAAATCTACCACCATGGAGCATCGGCACAATGAATCTACCCCCATGGAGCATCGGCGCGATGAATCTACCCCCGTGGAGCATCGGCGCGATGAATCTACCCCCGTGGAGCATCGGCACAATTAATCTACCCCCGTGGAACATCGGCACAATGAATCTACCCCCGTGGAGCATCGACATGATGAATCTACCCCCATGGAGCATCAGCAAGATGAATCTACCCCCATGGTGCATCAGCAAGATGAATCTACCCCTGTGGAGAATTGGCACAATGAATCTACCCCCATGGTGCATCGGCATGATGAATCTTCCACCATGGAGCATTGGCATGATGAATCTATCCTCATGGAGCATTGGCACGATGAATCTACCCCAATGGAGCATTGGCACAATGAATATACCCCTATCCCTATGTCTAGCCAAGAAGTGGGTGTGGCGAATCCACCTCTAGTAACGACAACTAAAGAACGACAAAGAGTTCTTAAGAGAGTAAGATCAAGAGTAAGGGACTACTTAAAATCAGAAAAATACTTAAAAGGAACCCAGGGGGGCAGAAGAACCAGCAAAGCCCTTTAGAAGGAAGGGAATGCAAAAAGCTGTATTTAGTCGTATTTTAGTCATCTGGATTGTTTTCAAATAGTTTTAGTCGTATTTTAATCATCTGAATTGCTTTAGTTTTAACCCTATTTTAGTCATTTGAATTGTTTTAGTTGTATTTTAGTCTACTGAAATCATCAGTGCATTTTAGTCAAAATCAAATGGGTATAGTTAAATTGTAATGCATTATTTAAAGTGTTTGTAAAAAAAATTGATTCTGTTCCCGTAAAGCATGAATAACAGCACAGTGCTTGTGATGTGTAATTTGGCCCCTTGTATCATATGAAATACATGGCTGATCCTGCCTGGTTCTGCCCTCCCCCTGCAAACTGACCATGCTTTATCATGGCTGCTGAGCCCTGACACCGTGGTCCGTTTATGTGCCTCAGTTCATGCACTTCAGTAACAATGAACTCTATCATCCTCGGGGTGACCCTGGATATGACCAACTCCACAAAATTCGGCCCCTTGTAAACCACTTCAACCAGAAATTTTCAGCCTTGTATACACCCCAACAAGCTGTCTGCGTTAATGAGTCCCTGATTAAATTTTTCAGCCACATTGCTTTCAAACAGTTTCTCCCCAGCAAGCGTGCCAGATATGGGGTCAAGATGTATAAGCTCTGTGACAGAGAAACAGGCTATACATGTAGTTTCCAGGGTTACGAGGGAAAAGATAGCAATGTGGAGCCCCCACACTGCCCAAACAACATGGGGAGCAGTGGCAAGATTGTTTGGGACTTGGTGTCACCCTTATACGGAAAGGGGTAACATTTATATGTGGACAACCGCTATACAAGCGTGCCACTTTTTAGACACCTTTTTGATTTTGGAGTTGGCGCATGTGGCACTGTGCGACCTAATCGCTGGGGCTTCCCCCAACGGCTTTTAGATTCTCGACTTAGACTGGGGGAGAGAGCTTACTTGTAGTCTGATAAATTGCTTGCAGTGAAGTGGAGGGACACACGGAATGTTTTCGTTCTGTTCTCCATTTAGGCCAGAGGCGTAACTAGAACCTTCAGAGCCCTGATGCAAGAAACCATGAAGGGCCCCCTTGAACCCTGGGGCGACCCAGCCCCAATGCGTCACCCCCATACACCTGGATAGAAGGGGCAGCGGGGGTGGCATATAGAGGAACTGATCCCCTACATTTTCTTCCTGCAGCGGAGGTGGGATTGGTTCCTCTATATGACGCCCGACTGCCCTTCCTATCTAGGTGTACAGGGGTGAGGCATGGGCCCCTTGGAGCATGGGGTTGGAATGAATCGCAGCAGTGGTGGTAGTGATGGGGGGGTGGAATGGGATGAGTGGCAGCAGTAATGGTGGGGGGTGGAAAAAGTGGCAGCGGTAAAGATATGGCATCAGTGGCAGCAGTGGGGGAATGGGATCATTGGCAGCAGCAGTGGTGGGGTAGATGGAATGGGATGAGTGGTAATGGGATGGGATGAGTGGTGGTGGGGAAATGAGATCATTGGCAGCAGTGGTGGTGGGGATGAGATCAGTGGCAGTGGTGGTGGTGGGGATGAGATCAGTGGCAGTGGTGGTGGTGGGATGGGATCAGTGGAAGCGGTGGTGGTGGAATGGGATCAGTAGCAGCAGTGGTGGGATTGGATCAATGGCAGCGGTGGTGGGATGGGATGAGTGGCAGCGGGGGTGGTGGTGAAGGGGGTGGGATCAGTGGAAGCGGTGGTGGTGGTGAGGGGGGTGGTGGGATCAGTGGCAGCGGTGGTGGTGAGGGGGGGTAGGATTAGTGACAGCAGTGGTGGTGAGGAAGTGGGATTAGTGACAGCGGTGGTGGTGAGGGGGTGGGATTAGGGACAGAAGTGGTGGTGATGAGGGGGGTGGGATTAGTGACAGCGGTGGTGGTGAGGAGGGGGTGGGATCAGTGACAGCGGTGGTGAGGGGGGGTAGGATTAGTGACAGCGGTAGTGGTGGTGAGGGGGTGGGATTAGTGACAGTGGTGAGGGGGTGGGATTAGTGACAGTGGTGAGGGGGGTGGGATTAGCGAAAGTGGTGAGGGGGGTGGGATTAGTAACAGCGGTGGTGGTGTGAGGGGGTGGGATTAATGACAGTGGTGGGGGTGGGATTAGTGACAGCAGTGGTGGTGGGGGGGTGGGATTAGTGACAGCGGTGGTGGTGAGGGGGATGAGATTAGTGACAACGGTGGTGGTGAGGGGGTGGGATTAGTGACAGCGGTGATGTCATCCTCCCCCCCACCACCTCTGCCTCTTACTGATCCCCCTCCCCTCGCACAGATCTCATTCCTATCTGTTGTAGATGTGATGGGGGGGAATAGGGATGAGATCTGTGTGGGGTGGTGAGGGGGGGGGGGGTGGGATCAGTGGCAGCGGTGGTAGTGAGGAAGTGGGATTAGTGACAGCGGTGGTGGTTAGGGGGTGGGATTAGGGACAGAAGTGGTGGTGATGAGGGGGGTGGGATTAGTGACAGCGGTGGTGGTGAGGAGGGGGTGGGATCAGTGACAGCGGTGGTGGGGGGAGGTAGGATTAGTGACAGCGGTAGTGGTGGTGAGGGGGTGGGATTAGTGACAGTGGTGAGGGGAGTGGGATCAGTGGCAGCGGTGGTGGTGAGGGGGGGGGGTAGGATTAGTGACAGCGGTGGTGGTGAGGGGGTGGGATTAGGGACAGAAGTGGTGGTGATGAGGGGGGTGGGATTAGTGATAGCGGTGGTGGTGAGGAGGGGGTGTGATCAGTGACAGCGGTGGTGAGGGGGGGGTGTAAGATTAGTGACAGCGGTAGTGGTGGTGAGGGGGTGGGATTAGGGACAGTGGTGAGGGGGGTGGGATTAGTGACAGTGGTGAGGGGGTGGGATTAGTGACAGTGGTGAGGGGGGTGTGATTAGTGACAGTGGTGAGGGGGGTGGGATTAGTAACAGCGGTGGTGGTGTGAGGGGGTGGGATTAATGACAGTGGTGGGGGTGAGGAGGGGGTGGGATTAGTGACAGCGGTGGTGGTGGGGGGGTGGGATTAGTGACAGCGGTGGTGGTGAGGGGGATGAGATTAGTGACAACGGTGGTGGTGAGGGGGTGGGATTAGTGACAGCGGTGATGTCATCCCCCCCCCCACCACCTCTGCCTCTTACTGATCCCCCTCCCCTCGCACAGATCTCATTCCTATCTGTTGTCGATGTGATGGGGGGAATAGGGATGAGATCTGTGTGGGGGAGGGGGATCAGTAAGAGGTGGTGGGGGTTGGGATAGGTTGCACTAGCAATTTGTCACTTACCTTGTCAGTCAGTTGATTCCCCCTCAGCGTTCACAACAGGTGCCTCCATGGGGTCTCTTCGCAGAGAGGAGAGCTCCTCCCCCTTAACTGTATTGGTGTCAGCTGGTCAGTTGACTTTTTTTTCAGTGTCCTCCTCCTTTCACGGTTTCTCTCTCTGCCTGGAGAGGCGGGGCTCCAGACTCCTGAGACTCCAGTGCTCAGCTCCACCTCCCCTCATCAGCTGGCTACACCCTCCATGAAGGAACAGACTGAATAAATGAAAGAACGGCCTGACTGGCCGTTGGGCCTCCCCACAGTGGCGGAACTCCAGGGCCCAGTCGCAATGGTGACTGCTGCGACTCTGGTAGTTCCGCCACTGATTCACGCAGATACGACAGTCCAAATTGCAACTGCAACTGGTGTTGTTGAGAAGCCCCTTTGTGTCCACGAATACAACCTTAACATGGGAGGAGTGGACTTCAACGACCAGATGATGGCGCCGTACTTAGTTGCTCGTAAGGCCAGACGCTAGTACAAAAAAGTGTATATACTTATTTCAATTTGGCTCTGCTGAACGCTTATGTGCTATACAAAGGGTCAGGAAGAAGTGGATCCTTCCTAAGATTCTAGGAAGAGATCATCACAGCCTTTCTGTATCCCAAATTCCCTATCCAGATGCCAGGAGCCGGCTGCATGAGAGGCATTTTCCGAATGTCCTGTCTAGTACCCCTACCCAAAGACCACCCCAAAGAAGATGTAGTGTCTGCAGAAAACACGGATTTAGGCGTGATACGACAAAAATAGTTGTCACTTTATTGAGTTAATTTTCTGTTCTTACTCTTCTTTTCTACTCTTTCTACTTTTACTGTACTTTATAATATACTGTTATACTGTAATGTTTTATTGTTACTGTGTTTTATTGTTAACCATTGTTTGCTTTGGAGGTACGCCCATCAGCTGCAGCTCTGATTTGTTTATTCTGACAGCAACAGCGTTTGCTCTCACCATATACATAATCAATGTTTGTAGCACTGTAGCAGGTGATTTCACCACCACAGTTAAAAAAAAGAGCATATATGGCAAAGCATAGGGGATGGGGTGGACAGAGGGTGGATCTCCCCAATGCTTCGCTATATTTTTTTTAACACTCTTCTTGGCAGAGACTTCATCCACATCGATCGATGCAAATGGAGGAATCTGCTATGTTCTTTTTTTTTTTTCCTTCAGGCCATGGGCATTCATTTTCTGCTCCTACTCTACTTTTTCTACTCTTTCTACTTTTACTGTACTTTATAATATACTGTTATACTGTACTGTTTTATTGTTACTATGTTTTATTGTTAACCATTGTTTGCTTTGGAGGTACGCCCATCAGCTGCAGCTCTGATTTGTTTATTCTGACAGCAACAGCGTTTGCTCTCACCATATACATAATCAATGTTTGTAGCACTGTAGGAGGTGATTTCACCACCGCAGTTAAAAAAAAGAGCATATATGGCAAAGCATAGGGGATGGGGTGGACAGAGGGTGGATCTCCCCAATGCTTCGCTATATTTTTTTTAACACTCTTCTTGGCAGAGACTTCTTCATCCACATCGATCGATGCAAATGGAGGAATCTGCTATGTTCTTTTTTTTTTCCTTCAGGCCATGGGCATTCATTTTCTGCTCCTACTCTACTTTTTCTACTCTTTCTACTTTTACTGTACTTTATAATATACTGTTATACTGTAATGTTTTATTGTTACTATGTTTTATTGTTAACCATTGTTTGCTTTGGAGGTACACCCATCAGCTGCAGCTCTGATTTGTTTATTCTGACAGCAACAGCGTTTGCTCTCACCATATACATAATCAATGTTTGTAGCACTGTAGGAGGTGATTTCACCACCGCAGTTAAAAAAAAGAGCATATATGGCAAAGCATAGGGGATGGGGTGGACAGAGGGTGGATCTCCCCAATGCTTCGCTATATTTTTTTTAACACTCTTCTTGGCAGAGACTTCTTCATCCACATCGATCGATGCAAATGGAGGAATCTGCTATGTTCTTTTTTTTTTCCTTCAGGCCATGGGCATTCATTTTCTGCTCCTACTCTACTTTTTCTACTCTTTCTACTTTTACTGTACTTTATAATATACTGTTATACTGTAATGTTTTATTGTTACTATGTTTTATTGTTAACCATTGTTTGCTTTGGAGGTACGCCCATCAGCTGCAGCTCTGATTTGTTTATGCTGACAGCAACAGCGTTTGCTCTCACCATATACATAATCAATGTTTGTAGCACTGTAGGAGGTGATTTCACCACCGCAGTTAAAAAAAAGAGCATATATGGCAAAGCATAGGGGATGGGGTGGACAGAGGGTGGATCTCCCCAATGCTTCGCTATATTTTTTTTAACACTCTTCTTGGCATTGACTTCTTCATCCACATCGATCGATGCAAATGGAGGAATCTGCTATGTTCTTTTTTTTTTTCCTTCAGGCCATGGGCATTCATTTTCTGCTCCTACTCTACTTTTTCTACTCTTTCTACTTTTACTGTACTTTATAATATACTGTTATACTGTAATGTTTTATTGTTACTATGTTTTATTGTTAACCATTGTTTGCTTTGGAGGTACGCCCATCAGCTGCAGCTCTGATTTGTTTATTCTGACAGCAACAGCGTTTGCTCTCACCATATACATAATCAATGTTTGTAGCACTGTAGGAGGTGATTTCACCACCACAGTTAAAAAAAGAGCATATATGGCAAAGCATAGGGGATGGGGTGGACAGAGGGTGGATCTCCCCTATGCTTCGCTATATTTTTTTTAACACTCTTCTTGGCAGAGACTTCTTCATCCACATCGATCGATGCAAATGGAGGAATCTGCTATGTTCTTTTTTTTTTTTTCCTTCAGGCCATGGGCATTCATTTTCTGCTCCTACTCTACTTTTTCTACTCTTTCTACTTTTACTGTACTTTATAATATACTGTTATACTGTAATGTTTTATTGTTACTATGTTTTATTGTTAACCATTGTTTGCTTTGGAGGTACGCCCATCAGCTGCAGCTCTGATTTGTTTATTCTGACAGCAACAGCGTTTGCTCTCACCATATACATAATCAATGTTTGTAGCACTGTAGGTGGTGATTTCACCACCACAGTTAAAAAAAAGAGCATATATGGCAAAGCATAGGGGATGGGGTGGACAGAGGGTGGATCTCCCCTATGCTTCGCTATATTTTTTTTAACACTCTTCTTGGCAGAGACTTCTTCATCCACATCGATCGATGCAAATGGAGGAATCTGCTATGTTCTTTTTTTTTTCCTTCAGGCCATGGGCATTCATTTTCTGCTCCTACTCTACTTTTTCTACTCTTTCTACTTTTACTGTACTTTATAATATACTGTTATACTGTAATGTTTTATTGTTACTATGTTTTATTGTTAACCATTGTTTGCTTTGGAGGTACGCCCATCAGCTGCAGCTCTGATTTGTTTATTCTGACAGCAACAGCGTTTGCTCTCACCATAT
Organism: Pelophylax lessonae; assembly: GCF_965119305.1. Taxonomy (NCBI): domain Eukaryota; kingdom Metazoa; phylum Chordata; class Amphibia; order Anura; family Ranidae; genus Pelophylax; species Pelophylax lessonae. The sequence continues at coordinate 118,131,577 of NC_138770.1, read as the reverse complement.
ACATAATCAATGTTTGTAGCACTGTAGGAGGTGATTTCACCACCGCAGTTAAAAAAAAGAGCATATATGGCAAAGCATAGGGGATGGGGTGGACAGAGGGTGGATCTCCCCAATGCTTCGCTATATTTTTTTAACACTCTTCTTGGCAGAGACTTCTTCATCCACATCGATCGATGCAAATGGAGGAATCTGCTATGTTCTTTTTTTTTTCCTTCAGGCCATGGGCATTCATTTTCTGCTCCTACTCTACTTTTTCTACTCTTTCTACTTTTACTGTAATTTATAATATACTGTTATACTGTAATGTTTTATTGTTACTATGTTTTATTGTTAACCATTGTTTGCTTTGGAGGTACGCCCATCAGCTGCAGCTCTGATTTGTTTATTCTGACAGCAACAGCGTTTGCTCTCACCATATACATAATCAATGTTTGTAGCACTGTAGGAGGTGATTTCACCACCACAGTTAAAAAAAAGAGCATATATGGCAAAGCATAGGGGATGGGGTGGACAGAGGGTGGATCTCCCCTATGCTTCGCTATATTTTTTTTAACACTCTTCTTGGCAGAGACTTCTTCATCCACATCGATCGATGCAAATGGAGGAATCTGCTATGTTCTTTTTTTTTTTTCCTTCAGGCCATGGGCATTCATTTTCTGCTCCTACTCTACTTTTTCTACTCTTTCTACTTTTACTGTACTTTATAATATACTGTTATACTGTAATGTTTTATTGTTACTATGTTTTATTGTTAACCATTGTTTGCTTTGGAGGTACGCCCATCAGCTGCAGCTCTGATTTGTTTATTCTGACAGCAACAGCGTTTGCTCTCACCACATACATAATCAATGTTTGTAGCACTGTAGGTGGTGATTTCACCACCACAGTTAAAAAAAAGAGCATATATGGCAAAGCATAGGGGATGGGGTGGACAGAGGGTGGATCTCCCCTATGCTTCGCTATATTTTTTTTAACACTCTTCTTGGCAGAGACTTCTTCATCCACATCGATCGATGCAAATGGAGGAATCTGCTATGTTCTTTTTTTTTTTTCCTTCAGGCCATGGGCATTCATTTTCTGCTCCTACTCTACTTTTTCTACTCTTTCTACTTTTACTGTACTTTATAATATACTGTTATACTGTAATGTTTTATTGTTACTATGTTTTATTGTTAACCATTGTTTGCTTTGGAGGTACGCCCATCAGCTGCAGCTCTGATTTGTTTATTCTGACAGCAACAGCGTTTGCTCTCACCATATACATAATCAATGTTTGTAGCACTGTAGGAGGTGATTTCACCACCACAGTTAAAAAAAAGAGCATATATGGCAAAGCATAGGGGATGGGGTGGACAGAGGGTGGATCTCCCCAATGCTTCGCTATATTTTTTTAACACTCTTCTTGGCAGAGACTTCTTCATCCACATCGATCGATGCAAATGGAGGAATCTGCTATGTTCTTTTTTTTTTCCTTCAGGCCATGGGCATTCATTTTCTGCTCCTACTCTACTTTTTCTACTCTTTCTACTTTTACTGTAATTTATAATATACTGTTATACTGTAATGTTTTATTGTTACTATGTTTTATTGTTAACCATTGTTTGCTTTGGAGGTACGCCCATCAGCTGCAGCTCTGATTTGTTTATTCTGACAGCAACAGCGTTTGCTCTCACCATATACATAATCAATGTTTGTAGCACTGTAGGAGGTGATTTCACCACCACAGTTAAAAAAAAGAGCATATATGGCAAAGCATAGGGGATGGGGTGGACAGAGGGTGGATCTCCCCTATGCTTCGCTATATTTTTTTTAACACTCTTCTTGGCAGAGACTTCTTCATCCACATCGATTGATGCAAATGGAGGAATCTGCTATGTTCTTTTTTTTTTTTTTCCTTCAGGCCATGGGCATTCATTTTCTGCTCCTACTCTACTTTTTCTACTCTTTCTACTTTTACTGTACTTTATAATATACTGTTATACTGTAATGTTTTATTGTTAACTATTGTTTGCTTTGCAGGTACACCCATCAGCTGCAGCACTGCTTTGTTTATTCTGACAGCAACAGCATTTGCTCTCACCATATACGTAATCAATGATTGTAGCGCTGTAGGAGGTGATTTCCCCACCACAGTTAAAAAGGATAAAAAGACCATATATGGAAAAGCATAGGGGATGGGGTGGCCAGAGGGTGGATCTCCCCTATGCTTCGCCATATTTTTTTAACCCTTTTCTTGGCAGAGATTTCTTTATCCATTTTGATCAATGCGAATGGAGGAATCTGCTATGTTCTTTTGTTTCCTTCAGCCCATGGGCTGAACGAAAAAAAAAACAACATTGCATGTATCCCCATCATTAGAAGTGGGTGGATGCTGGGCGGTCTAATGGTGGGTATACCATACACTTTCTGGTATTGTTTTTTAAAGCCAGCAGTCACCTTTCATGTAAAAGCAATACTAGCAGATAATTAGCCGCTAGACTGCTTTTACAAGCAGTGGGAGGGGCCTCCAGCCGCCTTCCACGGCTTTCTCAAGCTCTCCTGTCCCACCGGGTAACCCGAGACTGCAGCCGGTGGTTCCATCAGTTGACCATAGAGCTGATTGGAGACCAGAATGGCTCCAATCATCTCTATGGCCTAAGATACCAGACGCTACGAGCAAAAAAAAAATTGTAATTTTCCCGATACTTGTGGCAAAATATAAAATAATCCGTGGACTTAACATGCCTCTCAGCAAATAGCTTGGGGTGTCTACTTTACGAAAAAAGGGGCATTCGGGGGGGTTTGTGCTATCTTGGCATTTCATGGCCTCCGAAACTGTGATAGGTAGTGAGGAGTGACATCAACAATTTACGCCCTTAGAAAGCCTGAAGGTGGTTATTGGTTTTCGGGGTCCTGTACGCAGCTAGACTGCCAAAAAGTTTCACACATGTGGTATCCCTGTACTCGGGAGAAGAAGCAGAATGTATTTGGGGTGTAATTCCACTTATACCAATGGCATATGTGAGCAATATATCATTTCAATGACAACTTTGTGTACACTTTAATGTTTTTTTTTTCATTTTTCAAACACCTGTGACAAAAAAATTAAATATTCAAGACCCTGAAAACCAATCACTGCCTTCAGGCTTTCTAAGGGTGTAAATTGTTGATTTCACTCCTCACTACTTATCACAGTTTCGGAGGCCATGAAATGCCAACATAGCACAAACCCCCCCCCCCCCCCTGCCCCCAAATTACCCCTTTTCGGAAAGTAAACACCCTAAGCTATTTGCTGAGAGGCATGTTGAGTCCATGGCATATTTCGTATTTTTTACAGAAAGTTGTCACTTATATGATATATTGCTCAGTGTTCACACATGCCATGGGTATATGTGAAATGACACCCCAAAATACATTCTGCTGCTTCTCCTGAGTACAGGGATACCACATGTGTGAGACTTTTTGACAGTCTAGCCGCATACAGGACACCGAAAACCAATCACTGCCTTCACAGTTTTGGAGACCATGAAATGCCAAGACAGGACAAAATCCTCCCCCAAATTACCCCTTTTCGGAAAGTAGACACCCCAAGCTATTTGCGGAGAGGCATGTTGAGTGTTTTGCAGACCTCCCTTTTTGTCACAAAGTTTTGAAAAAAGAAAAAAAAAGCATTTTCCTTTTTTTTTCTTCATTTTCCAAAATAAATGAGAGCTGCAAAATACTCACCATGCATCTTAGCAAATATCTTGGTGGGGGCGATTGTACTGCCCTGCCGTTTTAGCACTTCAAGAAATGAGAAAGGAAAGTAAAAGCTGTGTAAATTCCAGTATATACACCATAGTTTGTAGACGCTATAACTTTTGCGCAAACCAATAAATATGCGCTTTTTGAGATTTTTTTTATCAAAAACATGTAGCTAAATACATTTTGGCCTAAATGTATTACAAAAATTGAGTTTATTGGAAACTTTTTATAAAAAAAAGTAGAAAATGTAATTTACTCTCTAAATTTTCAGTTTTTTCATTTATATCGCAAAAAATAAAAACCTCAGAGGCGATCAAATACCACCAAAAGAAAGCTCTATTTGTAGGAAAAGAAGGACATAAATTTTGTTTGGGTACAACATTGCATGACCGTGCAATTGTCAGTTAAATTCATGCAGTGCCAAATTGCAAAAAATAGCCTGGTCATTAACCACTTTAAGACCAGAAGGATTTGCCCCCTTAATGACCAGGCCCTATTTTGCGATTCGGCACTGCGTTACTTTAACGGACAATTGCGTGGTCGTGCGATGCTGTACCCAAACAAAATTGACATCCTTTTTTCTCACAAATAGAGCTTTCTTTTGGTGGTATTTGATCACTTGTGCGATCACTTGTGCTATAAGCAAAAATGTGCGACATTTTTGAAAAAAAAAAACAAAACATTATTTTTCACATTTTGCTATACAACATTCCCAAAAAAATTTAAAATCAAAATTTTTTAACATTTTTAGGCCAAGTTGTTTTCTGCTACATATGTTTTTTTTTTAAATAGTAATGGCAGCGATCTGCAATTTTTTGTGGGACTGCTACATTGCGGCAGACAGATCGGACCCCCTAACTAACAGTTTTGACACTTTTGGGGGTACCAGTGACATTACTACAGTAATCAGTGCTAAAAATATGCACTGTTACTGTAATAATGACACTGGCAGGGAAGGGGTTAACCCTGTGGGTGATCAAGGGGTTAAATGTGAGCCTAGGGGAGTGATTCTAACTGTGGGGGGGCGTGGCTTCTGAAATGACCATAGAGACATGTGATCCTATATAGAAAGATCACATGAGCTCTATGACCATTCCAGGGAGAAGAACAGTCAGCTGTGTTTACAACAGCTGACCATTCTTCTCTCTCAGCTGGAAATGATCGCGGGTGTCAGGCGGCAATCAGAGCTGCCTGACACATGCATCGGCTTCCCTGCTGCCGAGTGGGGGCAGTAGCGCGCCGCCGGTGGTGCGCGCTCGCCCCCTAGCTTCCCGCAGGCGACCGACGTAGACCTACGTCGGTTTGCGCAGGTGAGCCACCCTGCCGCAGTAAAAAGGCGGCAGGTGGTCGGAAAGTGGTTAAGGAGCAAATCCTTCCAGTCCAGAAGTGGTTAAAGTGAATAACTGAACACCAAGTTCACTATATGGACCTCTAAAGTATTTATACATGTTGATCATATTTCTAGGCCCCTTTCACACTGGCGGATCCCTGCTGAGCGGCAGATGTGCGCTCTGCTGATGCAGAACGGACACGGACACAGCCCGCTGCCCTCTATGGGCTGTCGGATGGAAACGGATGGGCTGTCAGTTTCCATCCAACTGTCATCTGATCCGCCATAGATACCCATCCGTCTGTTTTTAGCGGGCAGGATTGAATTGGATGTCAGCGGGTGTCAGAAGACACATGTCCACTGACATCCGCTGTTCCATAGAGAGTAATGGATGGCCGATCTGGTCCACCTGAAAAACTGACAGGCAGACCCAATTGGTTCATCAGTGTTAAAGGGGCCTTAATCTCCTCTTCTCAAGAAAAAATAAATTCAGTTCCTCTAATCTTTTCTCATAGCTGAGCTCCTTCATGTCTATTATCAGTTTGGTTGCCCTTCTCTGCACTTTCTCCAGTTCCCTGATATCCCTTTTGTAAACTGATGCCCAAAATGAAACTGCATATTCCGGATGAGGTCTTACTAATGATTTGTACAGAGACAAAATAATAACTTTCTTTCTGGAGTCCATACCTCTCCTAATACAAGAAATGACTTTGCTCGTTTTGGAAGCCGCATGCTTGGCATTTCATATTATTAAGCTTATGATCTTCCAGAACCCCCAGATCCTTCTCCGCTATGGATTCCCCCAGTTCTACTCCCCCTAGTATGTATAAAGCATGTATATTCTTAGCGTCCAAGTGCAAAACTTTACATTTGTCAACATTAAACCTCATTTGCCACATAGTTTCCCAGGAAAACACACGGGGGGGGGGAAAGCAGGGGGAGTCTGATGGGCAGTTGGGGGGGATTACAAGCATTGATTTCCCTGTATTGGTTTCCATGAAAACAGCTGAAAGCCGCGGGAGAAAGAGGAGGAGAATCGGTTTTCAGCTGCCTTACGAAGAGCCATACAGGGAGATCAGTGCTTGTAGTTTCCATCCCCCTTTCCCCTCCGCACTGATCACCCCAATTGTCGGACTCCCCTTGCTATAGGTGTTTTCTGTGCATTTTGGCACAGTTCACATGCAGAGCGGTGAGGAAATATGTAGCAATGTTGCACATTTTCACACCTCACTGGAGCGCAGGTAACAGCGGCAGAACAGGGCACATAGAAAAGCATACTTTTCTGTGTACCCTCGCAGAAAAAAAAAACAGCTCTCTGCTATAGTGTGAACAGGCCCTAAAGGCAAATAGACTGTGTACTTTGCAAGTGCAGTTAGACTTTGCAAAGGCATTTGCTCCAGTGCTTAGTAAATGACGAGACACTCTGCTGATTTCCGTCATCCAATCATGTACAAGCAAAAATACAGTTTTTAAAAAATTTTCTTGCATGTGATTGGGTATTCTTTGCACCTCATTTACTAAGCTCTGGAGCAAATGCCCTGGCAGAGTGCAACGGCATTTGCAAAGTGCACAGTCTATTTGCCTTTAGTAAATCAATCCCTACTGTATATGTCCACACTCTCAAGAGTACCCTATGTTACCAAATGAGAGTTGGCAAATCTGCAAGATAGTGTAGGAACTGGCCAGAGAGCGATCACTTTGACACAGTTGGCCGGCTGGAACATGTATTGCAATACATGCGAACGAAGAATCCCTGAGGTTGCTGTACTCCGTTTTGATAAAGCTGTAAGTTTTGTTCACTGTGCTGTAACCACTCTGTAACATTATATATATATATATATATATATATATATATATATATATATATATATATATATATGAAAAAAACAAATTTAAACCCGCGCTACACTATAGTGTTAAATATGTGAAACTGTGAAGGTGTGCAGCTACTGCAGACACTAAGAAATTCTTAGAACAGATAAATAAATACAAATTTATGCAGCGCTAGCATCTAAATAATAAATAAATAAAAGCAAATATATACCTTATAAATTCAGTGTATATAAAGTGCTATAGTGCTGTGATCTACATAGATCAAATTATACCATATAAAGTGCATATATTTTTTGTGATAATATTATAGTGCAATGAATTATTAGCAAATAAATACAAATATAAAGTCCATAAGTGATGATAGTAATAAAGTGCAATAAATTATTATCCAATAAATAAGGTGAAATGAAGTCCTTTAAATAGTGATCCAATAGGTGCCAAGGTGCCAAGTGATAAGGTGCTTGTAAAGTGGTAGGTGCCCTCTTGGTTCCCCACTCACCGGATTAAGATTGAATAAAAGCCCTTTAGCTTTAATGCACTGTAGCCCGGGATCTGGTGTAGGACTTCTCCAATGTGACCTCCGAAATGAGTTAGTCTCCGCAAACCATTAAACAAAGAGAGGACCATATATCGTGAAGTATGTTAAGGCTATTTTATTTTCTAAAAGCCAATTGAATACTTACAGGAGCAAAAAAAGTATTAGGCATATAATCTGATCAAACGTGTGGCGCCGCTCCTGGCGTGCGTTCCACATACAGGAAGTTCCTAATACTATATGACTAATTGGCCATTCATGTCTAAACCGCTGGCAACAAAGGTGAGTACACCCCTAAGTGAAAATTTCAAAATTGGGCTTAATTAGCCACTTTCCCTCCCTGTTGTCCTGTGGCTTGATAGTGTTATAAGGTCTCAGGTGTGAATGGGGAGCAGGTGTGTTAAATTTGATGTTATCGCTCTCACTCTCTCATACTGGTCACTGGAAGTTCAACATGGCACCTCATGGCAAAGAACTCTGAGGATCTGAAAAAAAGAATTGTTGCTCTACATAAAGATGGCCTAGGCCAGGGGTCCAGAACTATGGCCCTCCAGCTGTTGCGGAACTACACATCCTATGAGGCATTGTAAAACTCTGACATTCACAGACATGACTAGGCATGATGGGAATTGTAGTTCCTGAACAACTGGAGGGCCATAGTTTGAAGACCCTTGGCCTAGGCTATAAGAATATTGCCAAGACCCAGAAACTGAGCTTCAGTACAGTGGCCAAGACCATACAGAAGTTTAACAGGACAGGTTCCACTCAGAACAACTTCAATCAGACCCAAATTGCATTTTTTGGGATACTAGCCGCAAGGCTACCCCTCAAGCGCAGGAGTCAATTGCTCTTTGTCCACTCAGAACAGGCCTCACCATGGTCGACCAAAGAAGTTGAGTGCACGTGCTCAGCGTCATATACAGTGGTTGTCTTTGGAAAATAGACGTATGAGTGCTGCCAGCATTGCTGCAGAGGTTGAAGGGGTGGGGGGTCAGCCTGTCAGTGCTCAGACCGTACGCCGCACACTGCATCAAATTGGTCTGCAAGGCTGTCATCCCCGAAGGAAGTCTGTTCTAAAGAGGATGCACAAGAAAGCCCGCAAACAGTTTGCTGAAGACAAGCAGACTAAGGACATGGATTACTGGAACCATGTCCTGTGGTCTGATGAGACCAAGATGAACTTATTTGGTTCAGATGGTGTCAAGTGTGTGTGGCGGCAACCAGATGAGGAGTACAAAGACAAGTGTGTCTTGCCTACAGTCAAGCATGGTGGTGGGAGTGTCATGGTCTTGGGTTGCATGAGTGCTCCCGTCACTGGGGAGCTACAGTTCACTAAGGGAACCATGAATGCCAACATGTACTGTGACATACTGAAGCAGACCATGATCCTCTCCCTTTGTAGACTGGGCCACAGGGTAGTATTCCAACATGATAACGACCCCAAATACACCCCCAAGACGACCACTGCCTTGCTAAAGAAGCTGAGGGTAAAGGTGATGGACTGGTCAAGCATGTCTCCAGACCTAAACCCTATTGAGCATCTGTGGGTGATCCTCAAACAGAAGGTGGAGGAGCGCAAGGTCTCTAACATCCACCAGCTCTGTGATGTCATCATGGAGGAGTGGAAGAGGACTCCAGTGGCAACCTGCGAAGCTCTGGTGAACTCCATGCCCAAGAGGGTTAAGGCAGTGCTGGAAAATAATGGTGACCACATAAAATTTTGACACTTTGGACATTTTCACTTAGGGGTGTACTCACTTTTGTTGCCAGCGGTTTAGATATTAATGGCTGTGTGTTGAGTTAATTTGAGGTGACAGCAAATTTGCACTGTTATACAAGCTGTACACTCACTACTTTACATTGTAGCAAAGTGTCATTTCTTCAGTGTTGTCACATGAAAAGTTAGAATAAAATATTTACAAAAATGAGAGGGGTGTACTCACTTTTATGAGATACTGTGTATATATACACATATATTTCATTCATACATTAACCCATAACCCATCTCTGGGCAAACTAAGAGAATAGATTTGATGAGGCAAATGGGATGAATAAAACAAAATAATATCCGTTGTTAAGCAATTGGAGGAAACAAAAGTGTAAGCGTGCTTGTTGTCCATTCCCAGCTCCTAAAAGTTTCCAATCTGCTCTAGGTCCTATGTTTACCCCTACCACTGCTCCCCCAATGCTCAGCTCCGTAGCACCACCCCTGCAATAGTCACCAGTACCTAGCATTGGAAACAACTGCATAGTGAATGCCCATCCCCTGCCCCCATGTTACAGCACGGGGGCTGGCAGCTTAGGTCCCAAATGCTATTTTAAAGGGAAACATATGGCATCTCACATTCTTCACTATACCTAAAGGCACCAGGGACATATTAGGGTGCCGAAGATCTCTGTGGATTTTTTTTAGTTTGTGACAGGTTTTTTCTAAGAATGCTACATTTACAATCATTTGGTGGTGGATTAAGGTGTGGTGTTGTTTTTCAGGGGTTGGGCTTGGCCCCTAAGTTCCAGTGAAGGGAAATCTTAAGGTGTCAGCATACCAAGACATTTTGGACAATTTCATGCTCCAAACTTTGTGGGAACAGTTTGGGGACAGCCCCTTCCTGTTCCAACATGACTGCGCACCAGTGCACAAAGCAAGGTCCGTAAAGACATGGATGAGTGAGTTTGGGGTGGGTGAACTTGACTGACCCGCACAGAGTCCTGACCTCAACCTGATAGAACACCCTTGGGATAAACTTGAGCAGAGACTGCGAGCCAGGCCTTCTCGTCCAACATCAGTGCCTGACCTCACAAATGCGCTTCTGGAAGAATGGTCAAACATTCCCATAGACACACTCCTAAACCTTGTGGACAGCCTTCCCAGAAGAGTTGAAGCTGTTATAGCTGCAAAGGGTGGGCCAACTCAATATTGAACACTACGGACTAAGATTGGGATGCCATTAAAGTTCATGTGCGTGTAAAGGAAGGTGTCCCAATACTTTTGACAATATAGTGTAGGTTTATTTACTTGCCGACCCCTTAACTGGAGATATACGTCATGACTTTTCAATTTAATACCAAGGTTATCCCTGGTATTAAAATTTTCTGTAGCCGCTGATCTTTCTGCTAAAAGTGATCCAAGCAGCTTGTTAGCCGCTGGATCACTTTTAGAAGCGGCAGGAGGGATTGCCCCCTTCCCGCCGCTTTCCAGTGGGCCTCAGACTTACCTGATTATTGGCAAACCCAGGAACCGATACAGGCGGCAGCTGGCCATAGGGATGAGCAGATGAAAGATGGCCTCCGCTCATCTCTATGGCCTACAAGGCTGGGAGCGACGTCATGACATCACTTCTGGTTGACAGACGATGTAAACAAGGCCATTTTTTTTTTTTTTTTGGAAAGGATTAGATCAATGTTTTGTTTTGTTTTTTTGATCTGATGCTTTCTATTGTAGAGGGGAGATGTGTGGTCCTTTTGACTCCAGATCTCTTGATAAAGAGGACCTGTCTTGCTTTATTGTTTTCACAAGAGATGTTTTAATTCCTTGTGACAGCAATAAAAGTGATTACATTTTTTTTTTTCTAAAGGGACAGTGTAAAAAAAAAAATGTAATACAATAAATAATTAAATAAATAAAAGAACACTGATATCTGGTTATCTTTGTACACTTTTCTGCTTACTCTTGCCTATGTTGTGTTGTGCAATTTTTGGATAAATAAGGGGATTGAACCCTCTATAGCTCCCAGACATCCTACCCAGTAGAGCTGCACGATTCTGGCCAAAATGAGAATCACGATTTTTTAGCTTGGAATAAAGATCACGATTCTCTCACGATTCTCTGTGTAACAAAAAAAAAATTGGGATAACTTTACTGTTACGTTTTGTTTTATTCATTAAAGTCTATTAATTGCGTTTGACATAAAATATTACAACAGTCGCCATTTTATTCTGTAGGGTCTCTGCTAAAAAAATATATAAAATGTTTGGGGGTTCTAAGTACTTTTCTAGCAAAAAAAAAATGATTTTAACTTGCAAGCAACAATTGTCAGAAAAAGGTCTAGTCTTTAAGAGGTTAAACTTCCTTTCTCCCTGGCAGAGGGAAGGAAAAGATACAATGTAATCATTTTGTTTATAGTTACTGGGAGACTAATGCTGATAGGCGTTTGCCAGGAGGCTTTTTTTTTTTTTTCCACAGCTGTTCTCTCTGCTATGCAGCTATGCAAAGAATCGAGCATATCTCAGGTTTAGATCGTCAGGGGGGGTGAATCGAGATCGCGATTTTCATACGATTAATCGTGCAGCTCTACTACCCAGTGAATGAACTTGTCTCCTACCTAGACGAACAGACTTTCCTACTTTGACCAAAACATACCGGAATAAGTTAGATGCCCCAATTACAATTACAGAGATACACAAGGCTCTAGGTACGCTCCAGTCTGGAAAGACTCCTAGCCCAGATGGATTTCCTGTGGAATTCTATAAGGCCTACGCTGAAGAACCAATTCCCCGATTGACATTGGAGTCCCTTCCTACAACTCCCTAATTTCCAATTGTATTTTTGGGCTGCAGTTCTGGTCACCGTCTGGTGGTGGTTTGCCCAGCTTGGACAGAATCCTGCAGTTACACTAAAAGCAGCACTCTTGGGTTCATACACGGCACTATGTACATGGGCTTCCAGGGTGTCTGGGCACACCCACTGGTGATGGTCCCAATGAAAACAGTGCTTAGGGTTTGGGCGCAGGCTCGTAAGATCTATGGAGCGCCTTCACATGTTTACCCGCACACACCTCTTTGGGGGAACCCATCCCTCCCACACTTATACACAATCCCAGACCCGCAGGTGTGGGTACAGAGGGGAATAACCACGTTTAATCAAATTGTGTCAGAAGGAAAGCTTCTCCCTTTTACAATTCTGAAACATACTTTTTCCCTGCTTCACTCTCTTGAATTCAGATACTTGCAACTTTGCAATGCAATAAGGAACCAATTTCCTGAGCCAATTGTCCTTGAGTCGGACCCCCTAGAACGTCTGCTATCCTTTAAGATGTTGGGAAAACTTTTATCCTTCCTATACTGTATATGTAGCACCCTCCTAGGTAGGTGCTAGAGAGTGAGTATCGTTTTTGGCTCTGTCTGCCTATCAGAGGAGCAGCAGGTAAATTCTTTATTTCTCTCTGCTTAACAGGGAGCAGGATCTGTGAGTTAGGTCTGCTCAATGTATTCAGTGTGTGATTCATGTCATCTGGGGGAGTGTCCCCACTGGTCCAATGGGGAGGCACATTGGACAGTGGAGGAAACCTGACTGATGGGCACACAGGCTTTGATACAGCCCCAGTGATTGGCACAGACTGCTGTCTCGGTGCATTGTGGGGTGTAGTATAAAAAGCCAGGAGCACATGTGCTCAAGGTCTTTGACTGGTGAGCAGAGTCCCGGAAGGAGGGTAGCGGCTGCCTCCTCTTCTGCAGTGGTTGGTGTATGGTCACGGGCAGTCGGCCTGGTGAGCCAGATGTGTGGAGCTGAACCCAGGGGTCCAGGAGAGCTGACTAGGAGGAGTTAAGACACTGGAGAACCTGAAAAGCAGTATCGTGAGTACAGGGGATCGTGCCTACAGGCCTTAACAGGAAGCGGGCCACTCCGGAGTAGAGTAGTCAGAGTACGTGTGCCAGCTGGTTGATAGAAAGGGGGTACTAGTCGTGTGCCCCGAAGATAAGTGCTAAAGAACATTACTTTAAATTCATCCAGTGGCAGGATGAAGCTGCGGCCTTGCCGCATTCTCAGATAGAAGTCCTCAGCAGTGTGAATAGTTCAAGTGTTGGCGTATCCCACTCATCCCTTCTCCCATCCCCATCTAAAATAAAACAACAACCCCTAGACTGATCATTGACTGACCCGGAAAGTAAAGTGTTAATATTTTGCCTGCAGTTGCTACCGGTAACCAAGTGGGACCTGAAAGGTGAGAAATCCAGCAACCCTCAAGGGGGCAGTGCTACTTATACAAGACTCAATATGGCACACAGATTGGGATTGACCAGCACATTTGAGAGATGGAAGAACGATATCCCAGACCTCACTGAAGAGGACTGGGAGGATTGTGTGACTTCATATGTTCCAACCATGATTTCAGCAAGAGATAGATACACACAGCTTAAGTCTCTTGACTGTACATGCTACACACCCCAAAGATTGGCCAGCATTTATCCACAGAGAGACCCCAGGTGTGGCGACAAAAACGGCACCTTTTGCCATATGGTCTGGTCTTGTCCAAAAACCCATCAGCTATTGGAAATCTGTGACTGACACTTTTAGCGAAATATGTGACACCATAGAACCACTGGATCCGGGTGTCACTTTACTTAATAAGATGGATGATTATGTAGGGGATAGGTATACAAAGCTGTGTATTACATTTGCATTGTTTTATGCCAGACGAGAAATTCTACTAAGATGGAAATCAACAGACTCCCCTACCTGTTCCTCATGGTGTAGGGCAGTTAAATTTAGCATTACCTCTGTATAAAATAACATCTGAAAGCATAAACTGTCCGAGGAGGTACGAGAAGATATGGTCTAACTGGATTGATGCGGATGGTCGAGCTTAATAGGGCAGTCGCTAGTGTATTGTCAGCTACCTGTGCTATCCTCATCGCTCCTTTTTGCCTCTCCTTCCTTTTTTATTTCCCCCTCTACCCTCCCTTTTATTACAACTTTCTTTACCCTCTACCTGAGTTACACATCTTGTACTGTTTCAGGTCATCTTTTGAGACTTTGCGTGAGGATAATGGAGATCCTAGTGTGTAATTGGAGACTCCCCCTTCTTATTATTCAGGTGCCAATGAATGTTATCTCTACAAGATAAATAGATTTACTGTATGTACGTCTTCACTTGTTACCTTGCTGCGCAAGAATCCCTTCTACTGAACATGTTTATTATTGTTTTAATTATCAATAAAAACAAGCTTTCAGCTCATGCGTAGTGGCTAACATATACGCGTAGGTCACGCCCACATATGTGTTCGCACCACACATGTGAGGTATCACCAAAAACGTTATAGCGAGAGCAATAATTCTAAGGCCCCTTTCACACGGCTCCGTTCCGTTGACGGAGCCATGCTGCTTAGCGGGGGATTGATTCGCTGATCCCCGCTAAGCAGGCGGATGACAGCTCCGCCTCCGCTCTGTGTGCGGAGACGGAGGTGTCAGATCCCCGCTGTCCTCTATGGTGGAATCGGATGAGAACGGACCGCCTGTCCGTTCTCATCCGATATGCCAGATGGATGGAAAATAGGGCTTCCATCCGTCCGGATTTGACGGACAGGATCGGATCGGATGTCAGCGGACATGTCTCCACTGACATCCGCTGCCCCATAGAGATGCATGAGGCATCCGTTCAGATCCGCCTGAAAAACTGACAGGTGGATCTGAACGGTCTGCAAGTGTGAAAGGGGCCTAACACAAAGCCTCCTCTGTAATTTTAAACTGGTAACCTGTGAATGTTTTTAAAGCGTCACCTATGGAGATTATTAAGTATTGTAGTATGGCGCTATTCCACAAGCGTGCACAATTTAACCTCCTTAGCGGTATTCCCGAATGTGGCTCGGGGTGGAATTTTAGTGCCATTAGCAGTAACCCCGAGCCACACTCGGGGTACAGCCAGGGAGCATCGCTGGATCCTGGTAGAGGTTACTTACCTTGTCCCCGGGATCCCGCGATGTGTCCCTGCAGCATACGGCGGCCGGATCTTCCGCCCGATGCTGTGAGCCCCGGCTTCCGTCTCCTGCGATGTGACACTCGCAGGGGGGTGGAACCAGCAGCAAATTTGAAAAGTAAAACACACAAACACACTGATATATTGTAATCCTATTGTATTACATTACAAAATAAAATAAATTTACATTAGTTTGCCCCCCAGTGCCCTTTCCTGCAGTTTTACTGTAATTATACACACACACATACATATATATATATATATATATATATATATATATATATATACAAATAAATTGTATGTTTGTATAAAAAATGGGTAAAGAGGTACCGCATCCCTAAACTGTATATTGTAAATGCTGGGAAAGATATCCCAAAATTTACCCACAACTGAAGCCTAAGGTGCATAGGCTAATACTAGGGTGTGGAAAAAAGATAGAATGAAAAAAATATAAAAGAAAAGAAAAAAATGAAAAAAATGAGGGGAGCAGAGGTAAAGAAGAAAAGGAAAGAAAAGAAAGATAATGAGAAAAAGAGGGAGAGTAAGAAGGGAAGAAGGGAAAAGGGAGGGAAAGGAAATAAAGAGGGGGGAGAGAAGAAAGGAGGAGGGAGGGAAAGGAAATGAAGAGGGGGGGGGAGAGAAGGGAGGGAAAGATGCTTGAAACAGGGGAGACAAGGAGACCGAAAATAAACAGACCAGAAGGTAAGAGGAATAGTGGGAGGGCTGATGGGACTTTGAAGGTACCAGGTAGATCAATAGAATGAGAATTGCATTAAAAACATGGAATATTTATTAATGTTGCATATTAAAAACAAAACAGACAATACAGAAGATAATGTTCATATAGGTCTGACATGTACAAAAATGAATATGTAGAGATATTTCGGTCCAATGAGGAACATCAAACCAATCCCGACATGTTTCACGGGCGTGGATGCACCGCTTCTTCAGGGGAATAGAAACATATAGACTATGCAATGCCTTGATTAGCCTGTACAATACAGCAATAACAAGAAATTATTATTGATACATATACATACATGTAAAACAACGGACTTGGAATGCATGCAAATGTGGAACGTCCATGTGCATCCGAAGCAGCCACCGCAGACAGGCCCACCACCAGACAGACTGGGTGAGAGTGCTCCCCAACATAAACGTCTCCCCAGCGAATGTGGAGGGACATATGAGGCAGGAGATATATGTGTAAAGCTAAAGACCCACCAACACCATAGGGAGAGGAAGGTTATACAGATGTATAAAGAGCTATGTTATATACCTTGTTAGGTGTCTTTGTAGACACACTCACATAACAGGAGTAAAAAGTTGGAGACAAGGGGGCTACTGCAGTGCGGCGGTAGCTGGACCTCAGCGTGGGATGTTATCCTATTTAAATGAGGATGGAATGCATAAGCTTTCTATCGTATATCTAATGAAATATCCCTACTGGGGATGTTTGGATATGAGGCCAATTTACCTGCGGAGTGGCGGGTCATTGGAGACTTTTTTAGATCTGTATGAAGATGATAACTTAAACAGGACCAGACAAGATGGTAGAGTCTATGGATATGCCAATGAAATAGATGTGTATCGCCACCTATTGCACGCATCTATAAAGTGTAACCGGGAAAACGGAGGTTATTGGAAACATCTATCAGGGAGTACAGTCTATAATGTTCAATGGTATGATCCAAAGCTCTTACCCACGTGAAGCCGCCATGCTGGTGGACGCCGTCTCCTGAGTAAGAGGTGAGTGTAACCCCACCTAATATGGCCCTCAACCCGACGCCAGATTGCGCATGATGTCATGCGCAACGTGGGCGGGTCAGGTCCTCAACTGCGCTCGCACCTGGGAGGCGCACGCGCAGTGTCGTTCTAGATGCAGGCCACAATAGGCAGCCCAGAACGGCCACAGCAAGAGCCGTCCGGACAGGGAACGTCCGGTCAGCGATATGCAAGAGGACCACACATCCGCTGAGAAGTGTGGGGAGCACGCCACCATCCGGGCGGAGGGGAGGGTGCAACTGTACGGCATGTCTCTGTGGACGTCCATCTAGGTTTGGTATCCGTTTTGCGTCCCCTGTTGCATTCTCCCCTCCGCCCGGATGGTGGCGTGCTCCCCACACTTCTCAGCGGATGTGTGGTCCTCTCGCACATCGCTGACCGGAGGTTCCCTGTCCGGACGGCTCTTGCTGTGGCCGTTCTGGGCTGCCTATCGTGGCCCGCATCTAGAGCGACACTGCGTGCGCGCCTCCCAGGTGCGCGCGCAGTTGAGGACCTGACCCGCCCACGTTGCGCATGACATCATGCGCAATCTGGCGTCGGGTTGAGGGCCATATTAGGTGGGGTTACACTCACCTCTTACTCAGGAGACGGCGTCCACCAGCATGGCGGCTTCACGTGGGTAAGAGCTTTGGATCATACCATTGAACATTATAGACTGTACTCCCTGATAGATGTTTCCAATAACCTCAGTTTTCCCGGTTACACTTTATAGATGTGTGCAATAGGTGGCGATACACTTCTATTTCATTGGCATATCCATAGACTCTACCATCTTGTCTGGTCCTGTTTAAGTTATCATCTTCATACAGATCTAAAAAAGTCTCCAATGACCCGCCACTCCGCAGGTAAATTGGCCTCATATCCAAACATCCCCAGTAGGGATATTTCATTAGATATACGATAGAAAGTATGCATTCCATCCTCATTTAAATAGGATAACATCCCACGCTGAGGTCCAGCTACCGCCGCACTGCAGTAGCCCCCTCGTCTCCAACTTTTTACTCCTGTTATGTGAGTGTGTCTACAAAGGCACCTAACAAGGTATATAACATAGCTCTTTATACATCTGTATAACCTTTCTCTCCCTATGGTGTTGGTGGGTCTTTAGCTTTACACATATATCTCCTGCCTCATATGTCCCTCCACATTCGCTGGGGAGACGTTTATGTTGGGGAGCACTCTCACCCAGTCTGTCTGGTGGTGGGCCTGTCTGCGGTGGCTGCTTCGGATGCACATGGACGTTCCACATTTGCATGCATTCCAAGTCCGTTGTTTTACATGTATGTATATGTATCAATAATAATTTCTTGTTATTGCTGTATTGTACAGGCTAATCAAGGCATTGCATAGTCTATATGTTTCTATTCCCCTGAAGAAGCGGTGCATCCACGCCCGCGAAACATGTCGGGATTGGTTTGATGTTCCTCATTGGACCGAAATATCTCTACAATTTTTTGCCTTGTGTCTTTTATGGCCTCACATATTCATTTTTGTACATGTCAGACCTATATGAACATTATCTTCTGTATTGTCTGTTTTGTTTTTAATATGCAACATTAATAAATATTCCATGTTTTTAATGCAATTCTCATTCTATTGATCTACCTGGTACCTTCAAAGTCCCATCAGCCCTCCCACTATTCCTCTTACCTTCTGGTCTGTTTATTTTCGGTCTCCTTGTCTCCCCTGTTTCAAGCATCTTTCCCTCCCTTCTCTCCCCCCCCCCCCTCTTCATTTCCTTTCCCTCCCTCCTCCTTTCTTCTCTCCCCCCTCTTAATTTCCATTCCCTCCCTTTTCCCTTCTTCCCTTCTTACTCTCCCTCTTTTTCTCATTATCTTTCTTTTCTTTCCTTTTCTTCTTTACCTCTGCTCCCCTCATTTTTTTCATTTTTTTCTTTTCTTTTATATTTTTTTTATTCTATCTTTTTTCCACACCCTAGTATTAGATACATACATATACATATACACACACACTCATACATACATATATATATATAATTAATATATATATATATATATATATATATATATATATATATATATATATATATATATATGTATATGTATTTATATACGTATACACACACATTATATATATATATATATATATATATACACACACACACACACACACACTTTAACTTATTTATAGTTATTTATTATATTATAATTTATGATTTTGTGTTTCAAACTTTATCATACCTGAGATGTTATAAAGAAGAACGCACAGTAAAAAAAAAAAAATCATATGTAAATAGTTGGTTTGGGCTGTTCGTCCTTAAGAATTACTACTAAAATAATGGTACCGCTTTCAGCACCTAAAATCGGAAACAATCATACTGCCAGGGAGTTTAAAAAGTATGACATGTTAGGTATATATTTACTCAGCATAACATCATCTTTGATATTTTACAAAAAAATTGGGTTATATATTATGTTTTTTTTTATTCATAAAATGGTTGCCGACCGGCCGCCGCCTTTTTACTGCGGCAATGTGGCTTTCCTGCGCAAATCAACATAGGTCTACGTCGATCGCATACGGAGCACGTGGTCATGCGGGAGCGCGCCCTCTCCCCCGCGATGATCTGATTCAGTACAGAACCGATCCGTCATCAGGTCCAGGCCAGTGATTTTTGGCTTGGTCCTGGTGATCGGTTCTGACCAATGACAGACCGACCTGTGTCTGTGTTTTGTAAACACAGACACAGGAAAAGCTGCTCTCTCCCCTCGTGCAGTCCTTTTCGGTTCCAGCTTGAGAGGAGAGAGCAGCTAACTGTAAGTACACCAAGCACTACATCACACCATACTAGATAGGCACATTTAACTCCCTGATCACCCCCCTAGTTAACATAGGTTTAGGGTACTCGCTATCCCCCCCCCAATAAAGATTTAATCCCATGATCACCCCCAGTTAACCCCTTCATTGCCCTGTCACAGTGTCACTTATATAGTGTACAGATCTTTTTTCTGATCACTATATTAGTGTCACAGGTGACATTAGTTAGCATTAACGCTAGTTAACATCTATCTAGGACAGCGCAGATCCCCGCCGCATATTTAGCAATATAATTTACCTCTTTGATTGTCAGTGACACACACATACACACACTAAACACCTCCATTACTAGTATAGTGTATGAACGGATCAATATCTTTGATCTGATCAGAACATCCCCAATAGTTTAAGGTTCCCAAAACGCAGCATTAGCAGGATCGGTCACGACACCTGCCAGCACCTGCGTTTAGCCCCTCCGCCCAGCACACCCCACCCAGGCAAGAGGAGTAATCAATAGATTACTGTCACTTCCAAAAACACAACACATAAAACCGCAGCATCAGGCCTGATCTCTGCTAGCATTAGCAGTTTTTTTTTGTAGCAATTCAAATAGTCTTTGACAACCAGGTGCTTTTGTACCTGTGAGTCGCACTAGGTACCTATAAATCTATTGGCCAAAATGTCCAAATGGAGGTACACTAGTCAAGAGGCCTACAGGATACTGACCGTTTCCGATGAAAGCGATGGGGAAGTCTCACTGGCAGAATCAGGGTCAGTATACGAACCTGTAGACAGCAGTGGCTCCCTGACAGATAGCTCTGACGACGGAGTGGTCCCTGCTAAGGTCAGGCATTCCTGACCCCGTCCTGGAGTTGCTGAGGCGCAGCAATTGCAGGATTCTCGTATGGAGCAGAGTGTTGGTACTAGTGCTGCTCAACCTTCTGGTGAACTGGCAAGCACCAGCGGCCTAGTACATCCTGGTCATAGACAAACCAGCACTGCAGTATCACTTGGTAACATGGCGAGTCCCATAAGTGCAGTTCATGATGGTGCGGTGGCTAGCACAAGTAGTTACCCGCTGCCACCAAGAATTCGAAGACAGGCCCGTAGAGCCCATAGTGTCCTCCCTGATGTGCTGGCAAATCCTGGTTGGCAGCCCACAGATTCTGCAGCGCCCCTACTTCCCCCATTCATTGCCCAACCTGGAATTCAGGTGGAAACAGACAGTTTTACTTGCCTTGATTTTTACAATATTTTTTTCACGGAAAATCTTTGCAGATCTATTGTGGACCAAATCAATTTATATGCTGGTCAATATATCGCCGCAAAATCAAATTTGACCTTTGCCAGACAATTTAGCCGGAAACCTATAACGGTTTCCAAGTTTAAGACCTTTCTGGGCCTATCCATCAACATGGGCATAACTAAAAGGAGTGAGTTGCGGTCATATTGGTCCACTGACCCAATTCACCATATGCGAGTGTTCTCTGATTACATGGCCAGGACAAGATATGAGCAAATCCTGCAGTTCATGGACTTCAGTGACAATGAACTCTGTAGTCCTCTGGGTGACCCTGGATATGACCAGCTCCACAAAATTCGGCCTTTCGTAAACCATTTCAATCAACGATTTGCAGCATTGTTTATCCCCCAACAAGTTGTCTGCGTTGATGAGTCCCTGATTAAGTTTTCTGGCCGCCTTGCTTTCAAGGAGTTTATCCCAGCAAGCGTGCCAGATATGGGGTCAAGATGTACAGTATAAGCTCTGTGACAGGGCAACAGGCTATACATTTAGTTTCTGTGTTTACGAGGGAAATGATAGCACTGTAGAGCCCCCCAACTGCCCAGACTACATAGGGAGCAGCGGCAAGATAATTTGGGACTTGGTGTCAACCTTATTTGGAAAGGGGTACCATTTGTACGTCGACAACTTTTATACAAGCGTGCCACTTTTTAGTCACCTGCTTGAATTTCAAATTGGCGCATGTGGCACCATACGACCTAATCACCGGGGCTTCCCCCCAAGGACTTGTAGATACCCAACTTAGTAAGGGGGAAAGAGCCTGCTTGAAAACAGACAAATTGCTTGCAGTGAAGTGGAGGGACACACGGAATGTTTTCGTTCTGTTCTCCATTCACGCAGACACGGCAGTCCAAATTTCTACGGCAACTGGTGTTTTGGAGAAGCACCTCTGTGTCCACGAATATAACCTTAATATGGGAGGAGTGGACCTGAACAACCAGATGATATCACCGTACTTAATTGCCCATAAGGCCAGACGCTGGGACAAAAAAGTGTCTGTTTATTTTTTTCAATTGGCTCTGCTGAACGCTTTTGTGCTATTTAAAGCGTTAGGACGAAGTGGATCCTAGTATCAATGTAATGTTTTATTTTTACTGTTCTATTGTTAAGCAGTTTGCCTTGCAGATACGCCCATCAGCTGCCACACTGATTTATATATATTCTGACACAAACAGCGTTTTCGCTCAGCATATATGGAAATCTATCAAGGCAGCGCTGTAGGAGGTGATTTCACCACCGCAGTTAAAAAAAAAAGGCATACATGGCTTTCATCATGTATGCCCATCATTAGAGAAGTGGTTGGATGTTGGGCGGTCTAATGATGGGTATACTACACATTTTCTGGCGGAGATTTCTACATCCACATCAATCGATGTGGATGAAGGAATCGGTTAGGTTCTCTTTTTTCGTTCAGCCCACAAGCTGCATGAAAAAATAAAAAAACCTACAATATATGACGAACAAGGACCAGCAATGTACTGGTATGTCCCTGGACTTTGAGTGGTTATACCAGGATGATGCCTGCAAATTTAGGCATCATCTTGGTATCATTTTTTACAGCCAGAGGTCGGCTTACATGTAAAAGCGATCCTAGTGGATAATTAGCCGCTAGACTACTTTTACAAGCAGTGGCAAGGGACTCCCCCCACTCCCGCCGCCTTCCGCAGTTTTCCTTGGGCTCTCCTATCCCACTAGGTAACCCGAGAGTGCAGCCGGTGGTTCCATTATCTGACCATAGAGCTGATTGGAGACAAAAATGGCTCCAATCATCTCTATGCCCTAAGATACCGGAAGCTATGAGCATTTCATGACTTCGGTTTCGCCAGAAATAAACAGCGCCATTGGGAAATTGGGAAAGCATCTTATCACACCAATCTTGGTGTGGTCAGATGCTTTAAGGGGAGAGGAGAGATCTAGAGTCTAATAGACCACAATTTTTAAAAAAAGAGTACCTGTCTCTACAGTTTGCTATCATAGGGGATATTTAAATTCACTTTGATAACAATAAAAATGATTTAAAAAAATGAAAGGGAAGGTGTCAAAATAACATAAAAAAAACAAAATAAATAAAAAAATAAAAACATTCAAGCACCCCTGTCCCCCCCCCCCCCGTGCTTGCGCGCAAAGGCGCACGCAATCGTCCGTCTAGTGTCATATGTAAACCGCAATTGCAGCATGCATGTGAGGTATCGCCACGAACGCCAAGTCAGTAATTCTTGCAGTAGACCTCCTCTGTAAGTCTAAAGTGGCAACCTGTAAAGACTTTTAAAGGCTTTTAAAAATGTATGTAGTTTGTTGTCGCGCAACGGGCATGCGCAATTTTAAAGCATGTCATGTTTGGTATCTATGTACTCAGCATAAGGTCATCTTTTAAATTTTACCTAACAATTAGGAAATATATAGTGTATTTGTGCATTGAATTAAAAAAAAAAATGTTTTTTGTTCGCAAAAATTGCATTTGGAAAATCTGTGCACAAATTGCAACATCCACCATTTTTTTTGTAGGGCCTCTGCTTTAAAAAAATATATAATGTTTGGGGGTTCAAAGTAATTTTCTAGTAAAAACAAAATATTTTTTCATGTAAACAAAAAGTCACAGAAAAGGCTTGGTTTTCAAGTGGTTAGAAGAGTGGGTGATGTGTGGCTAAGATTGAGCATAAAATGCCAGGACAGTTTCCCAAATGACCCCTTTTTGGAAAGTAGACACCCAAAGCTATTTGCTGAGAGGCATATTGAGTCCATGGAGTATTTTATAGTTTGCCCTAAGTTTCGGGAAAATTACAATTTTTTTTATTTTTTTTACATATATTGCTCACGCATGCCATGAGTATATGTGAAATGACACCCCAAAATACATTATGATGCTTCTCCTGAGTACAGGGATACCACATGTGTGAGACTTTTTGGGAGCTTAACTGTGTATGGAACCCCGAAAACCAATCACCACCTTCAGGTTTTCTAATGGCATAAATTGCTTTTTTTACTTCCTGTCACAACCCACCTGGGGTCTTGCAGTGGAGAGGGAACCCAGTTGCAGTGGAACAGCACTCCCTTACAATCACGACCCTCAGGAGTCCCTGGAAGTGGGAACAGGGCCCCGTAGGGTCTGTGGTCGCACGGAGGCCTTTAATGAAGAGAAGGAAGGAAAGTCGACAACTCTGGAGTCAGGTCTGGCAGGCAATCAAGGAGTATCAACCTGAGGAAGAAAGGATCAGGAACCAGGAACACAGGCAAAGCAACAGCAGACACACAGGAGCAAGGAAAATAACCAAGCACTGACTGGAAGGTGTGCTTGGTTTATATAGGGAGCCAGGATCACATGACCCGCCACCTCCCACCAGTAGGTGGGGCCACCAGGAGCTATAAAGGGAAGTCAGAGACCCAGCGCCATCTTGATTTGCTTCATAGAACCTGACCTTACCAGATCTTTAACTCCCCTGTCCCCCTCTGTGTAAGACCCTGGAACCGCATGGCGGCTGCCATCTTGCCACGACAGTGTTCCCGCTGCAGTCCTCAGAGGTGAGGGGAGGAGAAGGAACCACCGCAGACCTGGAGGAGGTGTCTCTGAGGATGCCAAGCACCAAGACTGTTGCGAGAACGCCGCAGGCGCCCAGACGCAGGTGATCACGCGGCAGTGCCGTGACAGAGCCGCCTTCCTAAACGCGACCTCAGGGAGTGAAATAGGGTTGGTCGACCAGGGTGTCTTCTGTGGAAAGCTCTAACCTTGGCAGGTGCATGAACATTCTTAGCCGGCTCCCAGGATCTTTCCTCTGGGCCATACCATTTCCAGTGGATGAGATACTCCAGATTGCCCCTACAACGTCTGGAATCAAGAATCTCTTGGACTTCAAACTCTTCAGAGCCATCCACAACCACTGGAGAGGGTGGAGCAACAATACGGGAATGAAATCTGTTGGGTTTCCACGGTTTTAGGAGGGATACATGAAAAACCGTGTGTAACCTGTAGGTAGAAGGGAGATCCAGGCGGATGGCCACAGGAGATAGGATCTCGGTTATAGTGAAAGGTCCTATGTAGCGTGGTCCCAACTTCCGTGAGGGGCAGGACAAACGCATATGTTGTGTGGACAGCCAGACTTTGTCCCCTGGCACATAGGTGGGTGCTGGGGACCTTTTCTTGTCTGCATATCCTTTGTAGCATTGTTGTGCTATTTTCAGGGTCTGGTACAACATAGGCTTAAGATGTATAAGTTTGTTCAGTCATGAGGCTACATCTGGCACTGTGTTCGGACAAGGTAGCTCTGGAAGAGCACATGGATGGAAACCATAGTTGGCATAAAAAGGTGTCATCTTGCTGGAGTGGTGCATGTGGTTGTTGTAGGAGAACTCTGCTGTGGGAAGCAGAGATAACCAGTCGTCTTGCAGATGTGTAGTGAAACAAAAAAGATATTGTTCTAGAATCTGGTTGGTACGTTCTGTTTGGCCGTTGGTCTGAGGATGATAAGCCGAGGATAAACATCGTTGGATCCTTAGATGACGACAAAAATGGGACCAGAAACGAGAGGTGAACTGGGACCCACGGTCAGTGATGATGGTTTGGGGTAATCCATGTATCCGAAATATGTTTTGCAGGAACAAGAAGGCAGTCTTTGAAGCAGATGGAAGTCCTACAGAAGGAATGAAATGGGCCATCTTCATGAATCTATCCACTACCACCATGATGGTGTTGTGTTTGTGTGATAGGGGTAGATCCACAATAAACTCCATGGCTATGTCAGTCCATGGTCCTCGAGGAACTGCAGGAGGTTGGAGAAGACCCACAGGTTTTATCTTTGGGGTCTTTGAGCGAGCGCATATAATCACACGAAAGGACATAATCCCTGACGTCCAATTTAATAGAAGGCTATCAATAATAACGGCTAATGTTTTCAAATGTCTGGGTAATTCCTTCATGACCTGCTGAAAGGGTATCATGGAACTGGCCAATTACCTCAGACTGGAGTGAAGGTGGTATATACAATTGTTCGCCATGGTACCATAAGCCTTGTTTCTGAATCAGAGGAGGTATCATCACCGGTGGTTGAACCATTGAATTGCGTATACGGTCTAGGAGTGAGACCTGTATTGCTAGAAATTGGTTTGGAGGTAGGATGGTGTCTTGGGTTTGATCTGTTGAGTTTGTCTTTTCATACATGCAAGATAGAGCATCTGCCTTCTGATTTTTTGTCCCAGGGCGGTAGGTGATCTGCAAATTAAATCTGGAAAAGAATAAAGCCCAGCGGGCTTGACGGGGACGCAGTCTTTTAGCAGTACGTAGGTACTCTAGATTACGGTGGTCTGTATATACAGTTACAGGTAAGGGTGCTCCTTCAAGTAGATGGCGCCATTCCTCTAGAGTGTTCTTGACAGCAAGAAGTTCCCTTTCGCACACGTCATAGTTTCTTTCAGTGGGCAGGAGTTTGTGAGTAGAATGCCACGGGGTGAAGTCGATCATCCCTCTCTCCTCTTTGGGACAGGATACCCCCGATGGCAATATTGGAGGCATCAACCTCAAGGAAGAAGGCCTTCGTGGAATCGGGCTGGATGAGAATAGGAGCCTGGGTAAACAGTTCTTTTAGTTTGTCAAAGGCCTCTTGAGCTTGGCTGGTCCATGTGAAAAGGTTGTGGTTTTTTGTCAGGGCTGTAATCAGAGGCGGCTCTAGACTTTTTGAGGCCTTAGGCAAAATTAAAATATGAGGCCCCCCTTGCGCGATAAAAAATTTCGACCATGTGTGTGCCCCTATTAATGCAGAGCAACCAGTGTGCGTGCCCCTATTAATGCAGAGCAACCAGTGTGCGTGCCCCCATTAATGCAGAGCGACCATGTGCTATACAGAACGCCAATAACAAAAAAAGGCATTCCCCAAAACTTGCCCTCATCCAATGCAGAGCGACCATTGTGCGTGCCCCCGTTAATGCAGAGTGACCATGTGTGTGCCCCTATTAATGCAAAGCGTGTCCCCATTAATGCAGATCGACCATGTGCGTGCCCTCATTAATGCAGAGCGACCATGTGTGTGCCCCTATTAATGCAGAGCAACCAGTGTGCGTGCCCCCATTAATGCAGAGCGACCATGTGTGTGCCCCTATTAATGCAGAGCAACCAGTGTGCGTGTCCCCATTAATGCAGAGCGACCATGTGCGTGCCCCCATTAATGCAGAGCGACCATGTGTGTGCCCCTATTAATGCAGAGCAACCAGTGTGCGTGCCCCTATTAATGCAGAGCAACCAGTGTGCGTGCCCCCATTAATGCAGAGCGACCATGTGTGTGCCCCTATTAATGCAGAGCAACCAGTGTGCGTGCCCCTATTAATGCAGTGACCAGTGTGTGCCCCCAATAATGCAGATTGACCAGTGTGTGCCCCCAATAATGCAGTGACCAGTGTGTGCCCCCAATAATGCAGTGACCAGTGTGTGTGCCCCCAATAATGCAGTGACCAGTGTATGCCCCCAATAATGCAGTGACCAGTGTGTGCCCCCAATAATGCAGTGACCAGTGTGTGTGCCCCCAATAATGCAGTGACCAGTGTATGCCCCCAATAATGCAGTGACCAGTGTGTGCCCCCAATAATGCAGATTGACCAGTGTGTGCCCCCAATAATGCAGTGACCAGTGTGTGTGCCCCCAATAATGCAGTGACCAGTATGTGCCCCCAATAATGCAGATTGACCAGTGTGTGCCCCCAATAATGCAGTGACCAGTGTGTGCCCCCAATAATGCAGATTGACCAGTGTGTGCTCCCAATAATGCAGTGACCAGTGTGTGTGCCCCCAATAATGCAGTGACCAGTGTGTGTGCCCCCAATAATGCAGATTGACCAGTGTGTGCCCCCAATAATGCAGTGACCAGTGTGTGTGCCCCCAATAATGCAGATTGACCAGTGTGTGCCCCCAATAATGCAGTGACCAGTGTGTGTGCCCCCAATAATGCAGATTGACCAGTGTGTGCCCCCAATAATGCAGTGACCAGTGTGTGTGCCCCCAATAATGCAGTGACCAGTGTGTGTGCCCCCAATAATGCAGTGACGTGTGTGTGCCCCCAATAATGCAGTGACCAGTGTGTGTGCCCCCAATAATGCAGTGACCAGTGTGTGCCCCCAATAATGCAGATTGACCAGTGTGTGCCCCCAATAATGCAGATTGACCAGTGTGTGTGCCCCCAATAATGCAGTGACCAGTGTGTGTGCCCCCAATAATGCAGTGACCAGTGTGTGTGCCCCCAATAATGCAGTGACCAGTGTGTGCCCCCAATAATGCAGTGACCAGTGTGTGTGCCCCCAATAATGCAGTGACCAGTGTGTGTGCCCCCAATATTGCAGATTGACCAGTGTGTGTGCCCCCAATAATGCAGTGACCAGTGTGTGTGCCCCCAATAATGCAGTGACCAGTGTGTGTGCCCCCAATAATGCAGTGACCAGTGTGTGTGCCCCCAATATTGCAGATTGACCAGTGTGTGTGCCCCCATTAATCTGGACCGCCGAAGCAGTCTGCTTCCTTCTGTCTCAGCGGGGGGGTTAGAATTGAGAGGATCAGAGTGGCTGTGTTTACCGCTGCATGATTACAAAAAGCCGAGTACAAGTTCTTCTTACCCGGCGGAGAGGATGTCCTACAAAGTCCCGCCTCCTGGACACTGGCTCCTATGATAGACGTCACCAGTGTTCTGTCTATCATAGGTAAGAGCCGGCCCAGGAGGCGGGACTTTGTAGGACATCCTCTCCGCCGGGTAAGAAGAACTTGTACTCGGCTTTTTGTAATCATGCAGCGGTAAACACAGCCACTCTGATCCTCCCGATCCTCTCCATTCTGCCCCCCGCTGAGACAGAAGGAAGCAGACCGCTTCGGCGGTCCAGATTTTAATCCGTGTGGGTCCAGAGTCCGCCTATTGAGGACCCCGGATCTATTCAATAAAAAAAAAAAAAAAATGTTTGGGAAAGATCATGCGAGGCCCCTTTAACTGCGAGGCCTTCGGCGGCCGCCTTACCGGCCTAATTAGAGAGCCGCCTCTGGCTGTAATAGGGGAGCATACCTGGGAAAATCCTCTAATAAAACGTCTATAGAAGTTGGCAAACCCAATGAAGCGCTGTACAGACTTCTTGTCTTTAGGGATAGGCCATTCCAGGACAGCTGTGATCTTACGAGGGTCCATTTGTATTTGCCCCGGAGAGATCAAGTACCCCAGGAATTCCACAGATTCTGTATCAAAAACACATTTCTCCAATTTGGCATAGAGTCTGTGCTCACAGAGACGGAGAAGTACCCTTTTCATATGCTCATTATGTTCAGCAGAAGAAGAGGATGTCGTCTAGATATATTACGACAAAAGAATCCAGTATATCACGGAAGACATCATTCAGGAAGTGCTGGAATGTGGCCGGAGCATTGCAGAGCCCGAAGGGCATGACGAGATATTCAAAATGTCCGTAGCGTCTCCTGAATGCTGTCTTCCACTCATCCCCCTTGCGTATACGGACCAGGTTATATGCCCCTCGTAGGTCTAGTTTCGAGAAAATCTTTGCTTTCCTTAATCGATCTAGGAGCTCGGGTATCAGAATTTAAGGGATATCGATTCTTTTAAATCAGAAAACGTCTTTATTGAGAGAAATTCACATCACAACGGTAAACAACATTACAGGGTTCAGGCAGAATAGCAAGAAATCACCATTACCATGCAGAACAAATACATCACATTCCCCCCGAATCAGGCAACCCCCAACAACAAAGCCAGTTACAGTATCACTGCCCACCAATCCACCCCCAGTGTAACAAACAGTCATCCCCCAGCGACCCCAACTCATCTTCACACAATTAAGACAATAAACGGTAAAAGGATGAGGTCATTAGGAGCCATTCCCAGGCAGTTCAACCAAGTACCCCAGATCTTAGAGAATTTTTGTGGAGAGCCCCTATGTTGGTATATAACCTTTTCCATTCTGAGAGTGCCCCCCATCTGCTCTAACCACATCCTAAAGGTAGGAGGTTCAGGTGCAGTCCACTGTCTCAATATAAGTAGGCGAGCTTGGAACAAAGCACGGAAGGCCGCCTCCCGCAGGTATCTGTCTTCCACCTGTAGGTCCATAATGCCCAGAAGGCAATGTTTAGGGTCCCCAGGTATATCTATCCCCAGAGTTCTATTAATAGCAGAGCGGACCTCAGTCCAGTACCTGTGCAGCTTTGGACAACGCCATAGCAGGTGGATCAAGTCACCCACCTCCCTTTGGCAACGACCACATATGTCGTCATCCCGGACCCCCATGGAGTACAATTTCAGAGGAGTATGGTGGACTCTAAGTAAAATATACAATTGCGATACCTGATGTGAAATATTCAAAGAACACGTGCGAACCGACTCCAGGGCCTCCTCCCACTGCTCACCCGGGATCTCTCCCACATCAGTGCTCCATTGATCGCAGGCCTTGCTAGGGTATTTTTCTAAGTACGAGCTCAACAGGGCGTTATAGCAGCTAGATATGAACCCCTTGGTGTCAGTAAACTGTTGCATAAGGTAAAATATAGGAGTAGGTGACAGGCGAAGCTGTCCCGTGGTAGCCTGAGCCCGCAGCACATGTTGTAATTGTAGGTAGTAGAATTTCATGTGGTTAGGTAGGGAGAAGTGCTCCTGTAGCTGCGCAAAGGGTAGCAGGACTCCTCCACAGAGGATGTGCCACAAATGAGTCACCCGCAAAGCCATCCATCTATCCGCCTGATCTAATTTGCACAGTTCCGGGTAAGCGCGGTTGTCCCAGATCGGACTAAATGTGGTGTAACCCGTCACTTGTTGCATCTGTTTTGTCTTATCCCACACCTTCTGTAAGAGGCGGTACGTCGGGTAACGCCGATTGGGTTTGGTGAACAACTGCGCCTCCAATCCCTCCGGTACCCCACTTGCCCCCGTAAATTCCTACATGACTGTCAGTGCTGCACCAACCGGAGTCCCCGACATCGCACCCACCAGGTGTTGCAGCTGGGAGGCCAGATAGTACAGCCAAGGGTTGGGTAGGGCAAGGCCCCCCCCCATCCCGGGGCTTCTGTAGTTGTTCCAAGCGGATCCTAGCCGCCTTTCCTTTCCACAGCAAGGACCGGAAGAGGGTGTTCACAATGCAAAAAGTTTGTAAAGTGATAACGATCGGGGAATTGTGCAGGAAGTACAACAATTGTGGCATCAAAATCATTTTGATAAGGTTTACCCGTCCCGCTAGAGAGAGCCAGAGCTTAGTCCAGATCTTAATTTTATCCCGGAACCGCGTTAGAAGAGGGCTTATGTTGAGTACGCTATACTGAATCGGGTCCGCCGAAACCACCACCCCCAGATATTTAAATTTATCAACCACTGGAACCGGGCATTGAGGGTTCAATGGCTGAGCGGCGACCGCATCCAAATGTAGCAGTGCCGATTTGGACCAGTTGATGGTGAGGCCGAAAACCTCCCAAACTCTGTGATCTCAGACATAACCGCCCGTAGGGAGCCACCCGTGTCTCCCAGTGTCAGGAGCATGTCATCCGCATAGAGGAGTATTTTGTCCTGAAGGGGGCCGTATTTGAAACCCACTATGGAATCCCGGTGTCTGATACGCGTCGCAAGGGGTTCAATTGCAAGTGCGAATAACAGAGGGGAAAGCGAGCAGCCCTGCCGCGTTCCCCTGCCTAGAACAAAGCCCGCAGAAATCCTGCCTCCCTCCCTTATCGATGCCCGTGGTCGATGGTATAGCAGCCGCACCCATGACAGAAACACTGGGCCAAATCCAAACGCCTCCATCGCCGCCCACAGATATCCCCATTCCACACTGTCAAACGCCTTGTTGGCGTCCAAGGATAATAACGCTCTTTCGCCCATGTTATCCGCAGGAGTTTGAATCGCGACAAACAATCGTCTAAGATTAAGGGCCGTGGACCTATTGGGCATAAATCCCGCCTGATCTTCATGGATAATATGAGTAATTACAGAGTTTACCCGCCTTGCCAAAACCTTAGCCAACAACTTGGGGTCTGCCTGGAGCAGCGAAATGGGTCTGTACAATCCCGGATCCGTGGGTGACTTCCCGGGTTTAAGCAGGAGCACAATGCTCGCTCTGGACATGGACTCCGGGAGTGTCCCACCCTCTCTAGCTGCTCGAAACACTTCCAGTAATTTTGGCATCAGCAGCCCCGAGAAGGCTTGATAAACCTCCACGGGGAGGCCATCATCCCCAGGCGCCTTGGCTCCCGGAAAGAGGGCCAATGCTTCCACCAACTCCTCTTCTGTAATGGGTGCCTCTAGCCCCTCCCGCTGTTCAGCTGTGAGTCTCGGAAACGGTATGGTACCCAAATACTCCTGCAACTCCTCAAAAGTGTACGTCACCCTCGTAGAGTAAATGTCAGTGTAAAATCTAGTAAGTTCCTCCATAATCTCCTCTTGCCTATTCACCAACCGCCCTGTTGGCAACTGAAGTGCCCCTATGGGGGGAACCGAGGGGCGTGCCCCCACCAAACGAGACAGTAAGCGGCCCGTCCATTCCCCCTCCTCATAAAACGTGGTCTTGGAGAAAAAGCGTTTTTTGTCAACTTTAGATCGGACTTCCCCCAACCACACCGATTGAGCCGAGAGCGAGGATGCCCTCTTCTCCTCAGTAGGGTCAAGAATATAATCCTCCTCCAGCCTCTGCCCGGTACCAGCTAAAAGCTCCTCAAATTGCCTAGACCCCGTCTGAACTTTTCTGATGTGGGTAATCAACACCCCTCGGAGGAAACATTTGAAGGCATCCCATCTCGCTATCACGTCCCCGTGTTGGCCATTGGTCTCAAAAAACTCCCCGATGGCAGTGGCATCGCCGCCGTCCTGCGGGAATAGCTTCAGCCAAAACGCGTTGCACCTCCAGGGGGCCCTATTTAAGGCCACCCGGGGGCGCACCGCAAGCTGAGCCACCAGCGGAGAGTGATCAGAGATTCCCCTAAGGGCATATTCCGCCGCCTCCACTACCGGGAGAGCGGCCCTATTACACACACAAAGGTCAATCCTGGACAGGTTGGAGTGCGTTTTAGAAAAACAAGAAAATTGAACCACGCCAGGGTGCTTCAAACGCCAGGCCTCCGACCACTCCACCTCCTCCAGGAAGCGCGAAAGGGCAGTGCCCCTGTCAGCCACCGGGGAGGGGGATGGCGGATGCCTATCCCGGGCGGGATCCAAGATACCATTAAAATCTCCCATAACTATCAGCGGGGTGCCCATTTTGTCCAGCGTGAAGCTGAGCAATTCCCTAAGAACTGAGGATGAGAACGGGGGCGGAATGTAAACCACCGCCAACACACATGTAAACTGAAATAGTACACAATGTAAAAAGACAAACCTCCCCTCCGGGTCCACCAGCACCCCCAGCTGCCGGAAAGCCAGCGCCCTGTGGAATACGTGGAGTGGGTGGAGTGACAAGCGGTCGCAATTTCCAGGACATGGTCCAACACATGGGTGACGGGAATTTGCAATACGATTTTAATTCTTCATGTTTGTGAGTATGCATTCAGCATTTTATTAAATCATTTTAAACAGTACCACGGGTAATGCACTAGGTGTTTGCGCCTCCTTTTCCTTTCTTTTATGGAGTGATACCCCCAACCCACCCAAGAATACCGCAAACATCCCACAGTGTCTCCATGCAGGTGTGTCTCTTGCAGACCTATGATGGCCGGGTGGTATTTCTTCAATTGTTTAGCAAACATAGATCGCTTTACAGGGCACCCAAGTCCACGGACATTCCACGATATTACAGGTACTCCAGCCATGGGAAAAAGAAAGAAAGAGAAATTGTGGGGCCTCTGCCCCCCCGCACCGCTGTCGTGCAACAGAGCAGGGAGCGACATCCGGCAACAAGAGGAAAAGAGGCATGCTTCGTGGGAGTGTAGAATCTAGAAAGTCCAGTGTGGGTGAAGTTCTCTCAAAAACAGAATCAGAACATAGAATGGGAAGTCTCAGTCCAGCAAGGCACAACGGTGCCTCGGCACAAAACTGAAAGCGGGCGGGCAGACCCAGTACGGTAAACCCGACAACATCCGGACAGTCCAGCGGTGTCCACCCACCCAAAAACGCACAACCGTGCGAGAAAATCATAACATGCCACACCATCAGTGTGGGTAAATACTGCAAAGTACAGATAGGCATACCTTGTGTAGAGCAGCACTGTCCCAACAGGGAACTGTAAACGTCCCCGGCCGGGCCAATTTGTAATCCAATCGTGTAATTATTTGCATAGGGGAGCAAACCCCAAAACTCAGCAGGAACCGATCACGCCACCACCCCAACTCAGTCTCCCGGATCCTCAGGGCGTCTGTGGCGGAGAGCGGGCTCGTGCACGTCCAGCCAATTCACCGCATCAGCAGCAGTATCAAAAAAGTGTGCCCTTCCCTCAGCCGTGACACGCAGGCGAGCAGGGTACAGCATGGCATACACCAGACCAAGGCATCGAAGTCGTTGTTTCACTTCGGTAAACTTTGCTTTTTGCTTCTGCACCTCGGCCGAAAAGTCAGGGTAGAATGACACCCTGACCCCATTGAAACGTATGTCAGCCTTCTCTCTGGCCAGCCATAAGATCTTTTCCCTGTCACGATAATGGAGTATTTTGGCAAGCATTGGTCTGGGGGCATTGCCAGGCAAGGCTCTGGTGGGGAAAGAAAGGAAAAGGAGGCGCAAACACCTAGTGCATTACCCGTGGTACTGTTTAAAAGAATTTAATAAAATGCTGAATGCATACTCACAAACGTGAAGAATTAAAATCGCATTGCAAATTCCCGTCACCCGTGTGTTTGGACCATGTCCTGGAAATTGCGACCGCTAACGCGTTTCGGGAGTCAAGCTCCCTTCCTCAGAGCTGGTCCTGCCATAGCAGATTGAAGTATATATAGAGAGTAGCTCAATGTTCCTCCCCCTCTTCCCTTCCCTTGCCCCTCCCTCCCCCAGGAAGGAGGGGGCGGGACCATTCAGTGTCAACAAACTTGCTCTTAATGGGCCTATATGTCTTAGCCCTCATATCTATGTGGCCTCTAGTATTGTGTTTCATGCAACACTTCAAATGAAGACTGCCTTCAAAAACTAATAGTCACAACCAGCTAACAACAAAGGGGTCCCCAGAACTGGGATTGCGATCCAGGAACAGCATCTGAACGATTGTGCAGACACATGTTCCATATCGTTATGAAATCCTGTTCACACATCAGACATGCCACCTCCAATGCACAAATGGGACCTTAGGTGTATAAGTGACTTACCCCTCCCAGAACTCCTTAGTAGGGTTGAGCGAACACCTAGATGTCCGTGTTCGACGGGTTCGGCCGAACTTTAAAAAAAAGTCCGGGTCCGTGTCCCGGACTTTTACCGAACTTTTCCCGGACACCGAACCCCATTGAAGTCAATGGGGACCCGAACTTTAAGGCACTAAAATGGCTCTAAAACACCAAAGGAAAGGGCTAGAGTGCTGCAAATGGCAGCAAAACGTAATTAAGAGCATGGCAAGTGCTCTGCAAACAAATGTGGATAGGGAAATAACTTAAAACAACAAAAAAAAAACAGAAAAATAAAACAATGTTCTTCTTCATCTCTGAAGGACGAGGCCCATATGGAGTAGGAGGGAGGTTGAGGTGGTGGTGGATGTGGCGGTGACATAGGCGTGCGCACAGGGTGTGCTGGGTGTGCCTGGGCACACCCTAATCACCTAGGGCACATAGCATTGCCAGTGAGGAGATGGGAAAGATCTCCCTGGGACCTGCTCTGCTCTATTTCTCCTTGCCTACAGGTACATGGCCCGATACATTACTCTCCCTGCTGGCAAACACATGCATGTGTATTTCAACTTTGGGGTGCACACCTTAATGCAATAGGCTGCGCACACCTATGGGCGGTGTAGGTGGAAGCGGCGGTGGAGGAGGACCAGGGCCGGATTAACAGCATCATGGGCTTGGTGCTGAGGATTTTGAAGGGCCTTAAGGGCCGTGCCTTGCCATGCACCCAGAGGAGGAAGGGTGCAGCCATGCATGCCTAATTCAACATGGGATGCTGTCTCTGAAGCCCATAAACACATCCATGCATCGCCAACTGTCCCTCCTTGTCCGGCCTTCACGCTGTGTGGGGAGGTTCTGAGGGTGCTGCCTGGGGAAGCGAGCATAGAAGCCAGACTTCTGTGTTTACAAGTGACAGAAGAGCGGTAACAGTGAATATGGCCAACCCGGGGCCTATATAAAAGGTAGGGGCCTGGAGCTGCAGCTCCAATAGCCCCTACATTAATCTGGCCCTGAGGAGGAGGACGAGGTAGCCAACACTGCTTCTTTTCAAAAATTTTAAATGAGGGTACACCCCAAAAGAGTGAGAAAGAGCAAAAATGGAACAATGGGTGGGTAAGGTCGGTATCCATTGCTATTCTGCATAAGGTACGGAAAAGTCCCGTGGGATCCATGCCTGGTTCATTTTAATGAACGTGAGCTTGTCCACATTGTCTCTGGACAGGCGGCTGCGCTTGTCTGTTATAACGCCCCCAGCCGTGCTAAATACCCGTTCAGATAATACACTGGCTGCAGGGCACGCCAGCACCTCCAAGGCGTAAAGGGCAAGCTCAAGCCATGTGCCCAATTTGGAGACCCAGAAGTTGAAGGGGGCAGACCCGTCATTCACTACATGTAGGCGTGTGCACACATACTGCTCCACCATGTTGGTAAAATGCTGCCTCCTGCTAAGACGTTCCATCTGAGCTGCTGGTGCTGCTGTTTGTTGTGGCGTGCTGACAAAGCTTTTCCACATTTCGGCCATGCTAACCCTGCCTTCTGAGGTGCTGGCGGTGCCCTGGTTGCGTTGGCGACCTCCTCCTCCTCCTCCTCTGCCTTGTGCTTCCACTGTGGCCCGCTGTCAGATGGGAATGCCAGCAGCATGGCGTCTACCAGCGTGCGCTTGTACTCGCGCATCTTGCGATCGCGCTCCAGTGAGTGAATTAAGGACGGTACGTTGTCCTTGTAACGGGGATCCAGCAGCGTGGCCACCCAGTAATCAGCACAAGTTAGAATGTGGGCAACTCGGCGGTCGTTGTGGAGACACTGCAGCATGTAATCGCTCATGTGT
The DNA here is from genome assembly GCF_965119305.1 of Pelophylax lessonae. Taxonomy (NCBI): domain Eukaryota; kingdom Metazoa; phylum Chordata; class Amphibia; order Anura; family Ranidae; genus Pelophylax; species Pelophylax lessonae. The sequence goes on along the minus strand of NC_138770.1, from coordinate 118,094,536 downwards.
GCCAGGCTGCCCAGAGGCAACGAAAGGCTGTCCTCTGTGGGAGGTGTATCGTCCGTGTCCTCTGTATCCCCCCAGCCACGCACCAGTGATGGCCATGAGCTGGCCTGGGTGCCACCCTGCTGTGAACATGGTTCCATCTCCTCCTCCAGCTCCTCCTCCTCCTCATCCTCCTCATCCTCCAGAACTGTGCCCCTGCTGGACAATTGCGTCCCTGGCGTTTGCGTGTGCAGGAACCCACCCTCGGAGCCCCTTGCGAATGACTGCCCTGAAAGCCTTGGAAATGTTACCTCTTCATCCTCCTCCTCCTCCTCATCCTGTGCCACATCCTCTTCCATCATCGCCCGAATTGTTTTTTCAAGGAGGCATAGAAGTGGGATAGTTAAGCTGAGAACGGCGTCATTGCCACTGGCCATGTTGGTGGAGTACTCAAAACAGCGCAACAAGGCACACAGGTCTCGCATGGAGGCCCAGTTAAATTAAATAGCGGAATAGAAAATATGATCCAAAAAAAGTGTATGTATATCACACGTACACAACCACACTGGGCCCCAATTACTATTGTTTGTACCCCTAAAAGGCTAGATGAGGAGTAGGGGGAGTATGGAACAGGCAGCACCCTCAAACCTTCAGAAGTATGAGATGAACCCCAACAACTTGGAAAGGTGGATCTCTCTCACACGTACCGACACAGACTATCCCGCAATTCAATTGATCCTCAAAGGTTTTTATTGAATAGCGGAATAGGAAATATGATCAAAAAAAGTGTATGTATCTCGCACGTACACAACCACACTAGGCTCCAATTACTATTGTTTGTACCCCTAAAAGGCTAGATGAGGAGTAGGGGGGGTATGGAACAGGCAGCACCCTCAAACCTTCAGAAGTATGAGATGAACCCCAACAACTTGGAAAGGTGGATCTCTCTCACACGTACCGACACAGACTATCCCCCAATTTAACTGATCCCCAAAGGTTTTTGATTAAATAGCGGAATAGAAAATATGATCCAAAAAAAGTGTATGTATATCACACGTACACAACCACACTAGGCCCCAATTACTATTGTTTGTACCCCTAAAAGGCTAGATGAGGAGTAGGGGGGGTATGGAACAGGCAGCACCCTCAAACCTTCAGAAGTATGAGATGAACCCCAACAACTTGGAAAGGTGGATCTCTCTCACACGTACCGACACAGACTATCCCCCAATTTAACTGATCCCCAAAGGTTTTTGATTAAATAGCGGAATAGAAAATATGATCCAAAAAAAGTGTATGTATATCACACGTACACAACCACACTAGGCCCCAATTACTATTGTTTGTACCCCTAAAAGGCTAGATGAGGAGTAGGGGGAGTATGGAACAGGCAGCACCCTCAAACCTTCAGAAGTATGAGATGAACCCCAACAACTTGGAAAGGTGGATCTCTCTCACACGTACCGACACAGACTATCCCGCAATTCAATTGATCCTCAAAGGTTTTTATTGAATAGCGGAATAGGAAATATGATCAAAAAAAGTGTATGTATCTCGCACGTACACAACCACACTAGGCCCCAATTACTATTGTTTGTACCCCTAAAAGGCTAGATGAGGAGTAGGGGGGGTATGGAACAGGCAGCACCCTCAAACCTTCAGAAGTATGAGATGAACCCCAACAACTTGGAAAGGTGGATCTCTCTCACACGTACCGACACAGACTATCCCCCAATTTAACTGATCCCCAAAGGTTTTTGATTAAATAGCGGAATAGAAAATATGATCCAAAAAAAGTGTATGTATATCACACGTACACAACCACACTGGGCCCCAATTACTATTGTTTGTACCCCTAAAAGGCTAGATGAGGAGTAGGGGGAGTATGGAACAGGCAGCACCCTCAAACCTTCAGAAGTATGAGATGAACCCCAACAACTTGGAAAGGTGGATCTCTCTCACACGTACCGACACAGACTATCCCGCAATTCAATTGATCCTCAAAGGTTTTTATTGAATAGCGGAATAGGAAATATGATCAAAAAAAGTGTATGTATCTCGCACGTACACAACCACACTAGGCCCCAATTACTATTGTTTGTACCCCTAAAAGGCTAGATGAGGAGTAGGGGGGGTATGGAACAGGCAGCACCCTCAAACCTTCAGAAATATGAGATGAACCCCAACAACTTGGAAAGGTGGATCTCTCTCACACGTACCGACACAGACTATCCCCCAATTTAACTGATCCCCAAAGGTTTTTGATTAAATAGCGGAATAGAAAATATGATCCCAAAAAAGTGTATGTATATCACACGTACACAACCACACTGGGCCCCAATTACTATTGTTTGTACCCCTAAAAGGCTAGATGAGGAGTAGGGGGAGTATGGAACAGGCAGCACCCTCAAACCTTCAGAAGTATGAGATGAACCCCAACAACTTGGAAAGGTGGATCTCTCTCACACGTACCAACACAGACTATCCCCCAATTTAACTGATCCCCAAAGGTTTTTGATTAAATAGCGGAATAGAAAATATGATCCAAAAAAAGTGTATGTATATCACACGTACACAACCACACTAGGCCCCAATTACTATTGTTTGTACCCCTAAAAGGCTAGACGAGGAGTAGGGGGAGTATGGAACAGGCAGCACCCTCAAACCTTCAGAAGTATGAGATGAACCCCAACAACTTGGAAAGGTGGATCTCTCTCACACGTACCGACACAGACTATCCCGCAATTCAATTGATCCTCAAAGGTTTTTATTGAATAGCGGAATAGGAAATATGATCAAAAAAAGTGTATGTATCTCGCACGTACACAACCACACTAGGCCCCAATTACTATTGTTTGTACCCCTAAAAGGCTAGATGAGGAGTAGGGGGGGTATGGAACAGGCAGCACCCTCAAACCTTCAGAAGTATGAGATGAACCCCAACAACTTGGAAAGGTGGATCTCTCTCACACGTACCGACACAGACTATCCCCCAATTTAACTGATCCCCAAAGGTTTTTGATTAAATAGCGGAATAGAAAATATGATCCCAAAAAAGTGTATGTATATCACACGTACACAACCACACTGGGCCCCAATTACTATTGTTTGTACCCCTAAAAGGCTAGATGAGGAGTAGGGGGAGTATGGAACAGGCAGCACCCTCAAACCTTCAGAAGTATGAGATGAACCCCAACAACTTGGAAAGGTGGATCTCTCTCACACGTACCAACACAGACTATCCCCCAATTTAACTGATCCCCAAAGGTTTTTGATTAAATAGCGGAATAGAAAATATGATCCAAAAAAAGTGTATGTATATCACACGTACACAACCACACTAGGCCCCAATTACTATTGTTTGTACCCCTAAAAGGCTAGGAGTAGGGGGAGTATGGAACAGGCAGCACCCTCAAACCTTCAGAAGTATGAGATGAACCCCAACAACTTGGAAAGGTGGATCTCTCTCACACGTACCAACACAGACTATCCCCCAATTTAACTGATCCCCAAAGGTTTTTGATTAAATAGCGGAATAGAAAATATGATCCCAAAAAAGTGTATGTATATCACACGTACACAACCACACTAGGCCCCAATTACTATTGTTTGTACCCCTAAAAGGCTAGATGAGGAGTAGGGGGAGTATGGAACAGGCAGCACCCTCAAACCTTCAGAAGTATGAGATTGTGTTCACTGTACCCCACAAAGATTGAGTTCACTGCACCCCACAATGATTGTGTTCACTGCACCCCACAAAGATTGTGTTCACTGCACCTCACAAAGATTGTGTTCACTGTACCCCCCAAAGATTGTGTTCACTGCACCCCACAAAGATTCTGTTCACTGTACCCCACAAAGATTGTGTTCACTGCACCCCAAAAAGATTGTGTTCACTGCACCCCAAAAAGGATGTTGTTCACTGCACCCCAAAAAGGATGTTGTTCACTCCACCCCAAAAAGATTGTGTTCACTGCACCCCACAAAGATTGTGTTCACTGCACCCCAAAAAGATTGTGTTCACTGCACCCCAAAAATGATTTTGTTCACTGCACCCCAAAAAGGATTTTGTTCACTGCACCCCAAAAAGGATGTTGTTCACTCCACCCCAAAAAGATTGTGTTCACTGCACCCCACAAAGGATTTTGTTCACTGCACCCCAAAAAGATTGTGTTCACTGCACCCCAAAAAGGATGTTGTTCACTGCACCCCAAAAAGGATTTTGTTCACTGCACCCCAAAAAGATTGTGTTCACTGCACCCCACAAAGGATTTTGTTCACTGCACCCCACAAAGATTGTGTTCACTGCACACCAAAAAGGATTGTGTTCACTGCACCCCAAAAAGATTTTGTTCACTGCACCCCAAAAAGATTGTGTTCACTGCAGCCCAAAAAGATTGTGTTCACTGCAGCCCAAAAAGATTGTGTTCACTGCAGCCCAAAAAGATTGTGTTCACTGCAGCCCAAAAAGATTGTGTTCACTGCAGCCCAAAAAGATTGTGTTCACTGCAGCTCACACACAGAAAAATGGATGTGGATCACTGACACCTGCCTATCTCCAATCCCACACCACACAGCAATATCGATTGTAGTTTGTAGAACACAGTTTCCCTAAAATTCAGCAGACTCTGTCCCTAACAGGATTGAGAAGAGATCGTAGATCAGGATTGAGTGCAGATTCACCCCACCCCCCACACAGCAATATCGATTGTAGTTTGTAGAAGACACTGACCCTATAATTCAGCAGACTCTATCCCTAAAATGCCTACAACTCGCCCTGCCTAAACACTCCGACCTGTCCCTCAATTCTATCCGGACACAAATGGTTTTTTCCTGCCTATCTTTCCCTAATCAGCAGCCAGCACGTTGATGTGTGCTCTGTCCCTGAATCTAAGCAGCATAATGACGCCGCTGCGGCTGCCTCGAACTTATAAAGACTTGGTCACATGCTTCAGACGGCCAATCACAGCTACTGAGACATTTGCAGGCATGGCTGGGATGGCTTAAGGCACACCAGTTAAACGATTGTTGATTGGCTGTTGAAAGCCCGCCATGAAAAGAGCGCCAAAGCATGCAAAACCCGGAAATAAAACGACCGAACACGGATTTTTACCCGAACATACAGTAAAGTGTCCGTGTCCGTGTTCGGGTACAAAAAATCCAATTATTCGGTACGAACACGAATAATACAGTCCGTGTTCGCTCAACACTACTCCTTAGTGATTGCTCGTGTCCACTTGTATTGGAAAAGAAGGGAGGAAGGGAGCTTGACTCCCGAAACGCGTTAGCGGTTGCAATTTCCAGGACATGGTCCAAACACACGGGTGACGGGAATTTGCAATGCGATTTTAATTCTTCATGTTTGCGAGTATGCATTCAGCATTTTATTAAATTCTTTTAAACAGTACCACGGGTAATGCACTAGGTGTTTGCGCCTCCTTTTCCTTTCTTTTATGCATTCGTTTGGAGTTCCCTGCCTGAGGAGAGCAGCACGCCAGTCTTCCCCTTCGGAGTGAGCGCTTGGCTGATATATCTGTAAGGCTCTGGTGGGGACCCGATGTGCCCTCTCCACTGCAAACAGGGGGGAGAAGGAGGCCCTGTCGAAAGTATCGCACAGCCAAGTCTCAACAAAGTCAGTGGGGTCTCGTCCCTCCACCTTCTCCGGGAGTCCCACTATGCGGACATTATTTCTGCGTAAGCGGTTCTCAATATCGTTTGTCTTATTCCTGTTAGCCTGAGCCTGCCTGGCCGTTTCCCTGGATTCCGCAAGTAATGTGGGCATCTGGTCCTCTAGGTCGCAGATGCGACTTTCAGCAGCAGTGGTGCGTTCCCGAATTTTTTGTAGATCCTGGCGTAAAAGGGCTACTTCCTCCGTGAGACCCCCCAGTCTGTCCTTGACAATATTCACGGAAGCTGTGCACTTCTGCACAGCCATCAGGATATGTCCCAATGTGGGCTGGGACCCCTCCAGCACGTTCCCCTCCAGCTCAGCATCAATCTCAAGCTGCTCATGCGATTCCAGAGCCCCCGGGCCCTGCTGTGCATCCTCCAGCACCTGTGCATCCGGTCGGGGAACAGCCTCCATAGCACTGGGGCCCGGGATGTCACATAGTTTCCTTGCATACAATAGGATATCTCCAGCGCTATCCTTTCCCCCCCGGGCGCCTGGTCTTGGGCTTAGTGCCGGTGTCTTTCTGCCTGTCAGGGCCCCTCGAGGCGGGCTGCGGTATCCCCACGCCGGCGCCATCCTGGCCGGCCGAGCCTGGCACCGAACCATCTTTTAGCTTGCTCCCCCTGGTCATAGCGGCCCCCGCCCGTGACATACAGGGCTCAGAGAGGTAGGGCCCAAGGTGAGGGTCAGTGCCTGGTGGTCAGTGGGTCTGGGAAGGGGAACCGCCGCTTACCGGATCCACGCCGCCGCGATCGGGTGACCGCTGTAGGAAAGGCCGCAGCTCCGGTTCCCGACTAGGCCGCAACCCGGATCTTGGCCAAAAAATGGTCCTCCACAAAAAGAAAGGCAGGTATGTGTAGCAGGGTAAGCGATAGTTCTGGAGGGGGGTTCGCCAGGTCCCAGTTCCATCAGGAGAAGGTAGGATGGCGTAGGATTGTAACCCAGCGGTGCAGCCCACTCCGCGCGGTCCGGAGCAGCGGGTAGTCAGATTCCCATCCGTAACCGGCAAGCAGTACTAAGTTCAGGGGGACCCCCGAGCAGGATTGCAGGCCAAAAGAACCGATCCTGGCCGGGGAAAAAGGATCTTTAATCCGGTTACTGAAGGGAGCTCTGTGAGTTGCTTCCTCTCACATGCCCGGTCGGCTCCGCCCCAAGGGATATCGATTCTTAATAGTGATGTTATTCAAGGCACGGTAGTCAGTACATGGGCGAAGACCTCCATCTTTCTTACCAACAAAAAATATACCTGCTCCTGCTGGTGACGTGGAAGGTCTAATGAAACCTTTGGCGAGGCTGTCAGTAATGTACTCTTTGAGGTGTGTGAGTTCAGTTTCAGAGAGAGGGAATACACGTCCATAGGGGATAGGGGCACCTGGGAGCAGATCGATTGGACAATCATATGGACGTCTCGGGGGCAACTGATCTGCATTCTGTTTGTTGAAGACATCCTTGAATTCCTTGTATTTGTCTGGCAAGATAACTGGAGGGTCAAAGTTCATCGTGAGTAGATGCTTGGGTGTCTCTTTTAAGCAAGTGGTGGTGCAAAAGGTGGAAGAGAAGGTGAGAGTGCCCTTGATCCAGTCTATCGCTGGATTGTGGGTGCAAAGCCAGGGAAGGCCGAGGATAAGTGGGAATATTGGTGAGGGTACAATATCTAAATTGATATTCTCTTTGTGGTGACCAGGGAGGAGACAGATGGGGCCAGTTTCATGTAGTACGGGTCCAGTTTTGATAGGAGTCCCATCTATCACGAATAGGGATAATGGTCGTGATTTAAGTTGCATAGGCAGATGATGTGATCGAACCAAGGTCTGGTCTATGAAACACCCGCTGGCTCCTGAGTCGATGATGGCTGTAATCTCTACTTCCCCATTGGAGAGAAAGAGAAATAGATAAGAAAGAAGAGGTGGATGGAACAGTAGAAGTCCAGGAAGAAGGGGCTAAGGAACCCTTACCAGGTGAGGTTGTGGGCGTCGGACTGGGCATGACCGAAGTTGGTGATCGGCTTTCCCACAATAGAGACAGAGTCCTTGAGAACGGCGTCTCTTCCGTTAGTGGACGACTAACCATGCCTATTTGCATAGGTTCTTCAGATGAGGAAGAGGACGGAGAAGCAGAAGGCACAGGCCCTGGGAAATCCAAGGACCGGAGATTAGCTGGAGCCTGTCTCTCACTTCTTTGTTCACGGAAGCGTCGGTCTAATTGGGTGACTAGGAGGATCAGACCCTCCAAGGAAGTGGATACCCCAACTCTGGCTAATTCATCTTTTAAGGCCTCGGATAGGCCTAGTCAGTACTGTTCTATCAGGCCAGTTTCATTATAACCGGTGTCAGACACCAACTCCTGGAAATCTGTGGTGTAGTCCTCCACAGGTCTTCTTCCTTGCCGGAGGGAACGGAGGGCTGAGCGAGCAGCGGAGGGTCTCAAAGGGTCATCATATAATGTGCGCATAGCTGCGGCAAAAGAGTCCCAGGTATCCAATATTGGACTTTTTGAGTGCAGGAGTTGGTGTGCCCAGGTTTGAGGTTGACCTGACAGCAAGGCAATGGTTGTGCAGATCTTCACATAATCATTGGGGTAGGTGCGTGATTTTAGAGTGAAGAGTAGTTCACAAGCTGTGATGAATGATCGCAGTTGAGACTTCTTTCCAGTAAACTTGTCAGGCATAGGATTGGCTGGTTCTGGGAATGCAGTCAGTACCTGACCAGTGGCTGGGGGTGAGTCTGGAAGGGGTACAGACTGAGCCCTTCTTTGTTCATGTTGAAGAAGCATGGCGTTACTGGCTTGAAGATCTTGGACGGCTTGAGCCAAGGCTGTCATCTGCTGGGTGAGAGCAGCAATAGCTTCGGCTGTTCCTGCGGGTTCCATTTTTTAGGGTTGGTTAATATGTCACAACCCACCTGGGTCTTGCAGTGGAGAGGGAACCCAGTTGCGCAGTGGAACAGCACTCCCTTACAATCACGACCCTCAGGAGTCCCTGGAAGTGGGAACAGGGCCCCGTAGGGTCTGTGGTCGCACGGAGGCCTTTAATGAAGAGAAGGAAGGAAAGTTGACAACTCTGGAGTCAGGTCTGGCAGGCAATCAAGGAGTATCAACCTGAGGAAGAAAGGATCAGGAACCAGGAACACAGGCAAAGCAACAGCAGACACACAGGAGCAAGGAAAATAACCAAGCACTGACTGGAAGGTGTGCTTGGTTTATATAGGGAGCTAGGATCACATGACCCGCCACCTCCCACCAGTAGGTGAGGCCGCCAGGAGCTATAAAGGGAAGTCAGAGACCCAGCGCCATCTTGATTTGCTTCATAGAACCTGACCTTACCAGATCTTCAACTCTCCTCTCTCCCTCTGTGTAAGACACTGGAACCGCATGGCGGCCGCCATCTTGCCACGACAGTGTTCCCGCTGCAGTCCTCAGAGGTGAGGGGAGGAAAAGGAACCACCGCAGACCCGGAGGAGGTGTCTCTGGGGACGGCAAGACACCGAGAACGCCGCAGGCTCCCAGACTACCTGTTACAGTTTTGGAGGCTCTGAAATTTAAAGATAGTACAAGCCCCCCCAAATGACCCTATTTTGCAAAGTAGACACTCCAAGCTATTTGCTGAGAGGCATGGTATAGTCCATGGAATAGTTTATATTTTGCCACAAGTTTCGTAAAAATTATTTCTTTATTTTGTTTAATTATTTTTTATACAAAGTTGTCACTAAGTGATATATTGCTCACACATGCCATGATTATATTTGAAATGACATCCCAAAATACATTCTGCTGCTTCTTCCGAGTACAGAGATACCACATGTGTAAGACTTTTTGGCAGTCTAGCTACGTACAGGAACCCGAAAACCAATCACCACCTTCAGGCTTTCTAAGGGCGTAAATTGTTGATTTCACTCCTCACTACCTATCACAGTTTTGAAGGCCATGAAATGCCAAGATAGCACATCCCCCCCCCCCCCCCAAATTACCCCTTTTCGAAAAGTGGACACCCCAGGGTATTTGTTAAGATGCATGGTGAGTATTTTGCAGCTCTCATTTATTTTGGAAAATTAAGAAAAAAAAGGAAAATACATTTTTTGCTCCTCTTTTTTTCAATTTTCAAAACTTTATGACAAAAAGTAAGATCTGCAAAACACTCAACATGCCTCTCAGCAAATAGCTTAGGGTGTTTACTTTCTGAAAAGGGGTCATTTGGGGGGGGGGGGGTTGTGCTGTCTTGGCATTTCATGGCCTCCGAAACTGTGATAGGTAGTGAGGAGTGAAATCAACAATTTATGCCATTGGAAAGCCTGAAGGCAGTGATTGGATTTTGGGGTCCTGTACGCAGCTAGGCTGCAAAAAAGTCTCACACATGGAGTATCCCCATACTCAGGAGAAGCAGGAGAATGTATTTTGGGGTGTCATTTCACATATACCCATGCCATGTGTGAGTAATATATCATTTAGTGACAACTTTGTGTAAAAAAAAAAAAAAAATGATAATAATAATAATTTTCCCAAACCTTCTGGCAAAATATAAAATATTCCATGGGCTCACAATGCCCCTCAGCAAATAGCTTGGAGTTTCTAGTTTGCAAAATGGGGTCATTTGGGGGGGGGGGGGGTTTGTGCTATCTTGAAATTTCAGGGCCTCCAAAACTGTGACAGGTAGTGAGAAAGTGAAATGCACAATTTACGGCCTGCCTTTGAAATTCTGAAGGTGGTGATTGGTTTTTGGGGTCCCATACACAGCTAGGCTCCCTAGCTGTGTCTCACACATGTGGTATCCCTGTACTCAGGAGAAGCAGCAAAATGTATTTTGGGGTGTAATTACACATATACCCATGGCATGTGTGAGCAATATATAATTTCAATTACAACTTTGTGTAAAAAAAATCATTTTTTTATTTTTAGTCTTTTTTCAAACACCCGTGACGAAGAAAGTAAATATTCGATGGACTCAACATGCCACTTAGGACATTCCTTAGGATGTCTACTTTCCAAAAAGTGGTAATTTGGGGGGGGGGGGGGGGGTTGTACAGCCCTGCCATTTTAGCACTTCAAGAAATGAGATAGGCAGTCAGAAAGTAAAAGCTGCGGTAATTCCAGTATATGCACCATAGTTTGTAGATGCTATAACTTTTGCGCAAACCAGTAAAGATACGCTTATTGAGATTTTTTTTGTCAAAGACATGTAACTAAATACATTTTGGCCTAAATATATGACAAAAATTGAGTATATTGGATATTTTTTTAAAGAAATGTAGAAAATGTTATTTTTTCTCAAAATTTCCGCTCTTTTTTTATTAATATCGCAAAAATTAAAAAGCACAGAGGTGATCAAATACCACCAAAAGAAAGCTCTATTTGTGGGAAAAAAGGACGTAAATTTCGTTTGGATATAGCATTGCATGACCGCGCAATTGTCAGTCAAAGTCACGCAGTGCCAAGTTTAAAAAAGTGGCTTAGTCATTAAGGGGGCAAAACCTTCCGGTCCAGAAGTGGTTAACCACTTTAATACAGGGCACTTCCCTCCCTTCCTGCCCAGGCCAATTTTCCCCTTTTAGCGCTGTTGCATTTTGAATGACAATTGTGCGGTCATGCGACACTGTACCTACACCAAATTTATGTCATTTTCCCCCCACAAATAGGGCTTTCTTTTGGTGGTATTTGATCACCTGTGCGATTTTTACTTTTTGCTAAACAAATAAAAAAAGACCGAAAAGTTTGAAAAAAAAAAAAAGTTTTTTTGTTTATGTTATACAATTTTGTAAATAAATAAGTTTTTTCCTGCACTGATGAGACTGCACTGACAGGCACTGATGAGGAGGCACTGATGGGGTGGCACTGATAGGCGGCACTGATATGCGGCACTGATAGGCACTGATATGTGGCACTGATAGGTAGCACAGATATGCAGCATTGGTGGGCACTGATAGGCGGCACTGCTGGGCACTGATAGGCGGCATTGATGGACACTGATAGGTGGCACTGACGGGCACTGATAGGTGGCACTGACGGGCACTAATGGGCACTGATAGGCGGCACTGGTGGGCACTGATGGGCACTGATGGGCGGCACTGATGGGCACTAATGGGCACTGAAAAGCGGCACTGGTGGGCAATAATGGGCACTGGTGGGCGACACTAAAGGATGGCAATGATGGGCACTTGTGGGCAGCACTGATAGGGAGGACACTGGTGGGCATCACTGATGGGGAGGGCAATGGGGGGCTCCCTGAGCCCTGATTGCCATCCCTGGTGGCCATAGTGGGCATCCCTGGGGTCATAGTGGGCATCCCTGGGGTCATAGTGGGCATCCCTGGTGGATCTAGTGGCATCCCCCCCCCGAGGGTCTGCACTGGTAATCAATGATCTGATTACCAGTGCCGACCCCCCCCCCCTGTCAGGGGAGCCGCCGATCGGCGCTCCTTTACTCGTGCCTGTCAGGCACGAACTAAGGAAAGCCGATCAACAGCTGTTCCTATTTACTATGTGACCAGCCGTGATTGGACACGGCTGATCACATGGTAAAGAGCCTCCGTCAGAGGCTCTTTACCGAGATCGGAGATGCAGGGTGTCAGACTGACACCTCGCATCACCGATCGCCGCTCTGCGCGCCCCCGGGGGGCGCCCAGAGCTGTGTTATCCTGCCGCCGTCATATGACGTCCGGTCAGGATAACACAACCACATTCCCGCCGTCAATCTGTAATAGGGCGGGCGGAAAGTGGTTAAAGTGTTTTTTCCAAAAAATGTAAAAGACGGCTGTGCAAATACCGCGTGACATAAAAATTGCAAGGACAGACATTTTTTTCTCTAGGGTCGCTGTTAAAAAAATATATAATAATATTTGGGTGTTCTAAGTCATTTTCTAACAAATACTGATTTTTACTTAAACAAAAAGAGTCAGAATACGCCTGGTCTGTAAGTAGCTATTATATTATTATTATTATTATAATTAGTGTGATGCAATCACTGATCTGAAGAAGCCCCACCTATCAGAAATGTGCTTTTTCATGAGCAGTTCTTGTTCCTCCCCGAATAAGCCATCCCCAAAACCCCTTTTTTGCTCCCTCGGCCCTCCTCTTTGCATTAAGGTTAACTTGTCAGTGTCACAGATAGGAGCTTACAGGTGTGCAAAGTGCACTGCATTTAGTCTGTGTTCTGAGGGCAATCGGATTGTCCATGTACGTCTGGCCACCTTCAATCTGTCTCCAGGTTGATAGCCAAGTTCCCCTTTTTATATTTTAGAACACAAAGAGCCCAATGGGCTTTATACTTCCTCTAGTACGTAAGGATTCTGCTAGGCATATTTCACCACTGTAGACCTCAAGACATGCAAGTGGTCACAGTCAGCATGTGATTCAACTCACCAGAAACCACATTAAACTAAAACATAATTTTAGGGAAAAGTGTGCTTTTAAATGCATTATACCAGGGGTTTACACATTTATTACACAAAGAGTCAGATCACTGTCCTTCAGAATTCAGGGAACTGGACTGTGGCCAGTGGGAGTAGAAAACAACCCCAGGCTTGGTGGTCAGTGGAAGTAAAAATGCCCCAGGGTTGGTGGGCAGTGGGAGTAACAAAAATAGTCTAGTATCTGTATTTAGAGGGAGGAAGAAAAATGCCTCAGCATTGGTGTCAGTTGAAGAAATGGTGCCCTGTCAATGATGTCAGTAAGAGGAATAGTGCCCCATAGTTGGTGTCACTGGAGGAAATAGTGCCCTATTATTGGTGTCAAGGAGGGAGGGGGGGTAGCTTCCCATTGTTGGTAAAAGTAGTAGAAATAGTGCCCCATTGTTGGTGTCAGTGGGAGGAATAGTGCCCCATCGTTGGTGTCAATGGAAGGAATACTGCTCGATTGTTGGTGTTAGTGGAAGCTTGAAGGCCCCATTGCTGTCAGTGGAGAGAAGTAGTATCCCATTATTGTTGGTGTCAGAGGAAGGAATATTTCCCCATTGCTGGTTAAAGTGATTCTAAAGTCAGAAGGTTTTTATTTTTGCCTTAATGCATTCTATGCATTTGGATAAAAAAAACCTTCCGTGTGCTGCAGCCCCCCTCAGCCCCCCCCCCAATACCTACCTGTGCACCATCTCGATCCAGCTATGTTGCACAAGAGTCTCCACTGTCTGGGGACTCTCCCTCTTCATTGACTGAGACAGCAGTGAGGCGCCATTGGCTCCTGCTATTGTTATTCAAAGTCAGTGAGCCAATGAGGAGAGAGAGTGGGTCGGCTGAGCTGCAGCTTCACTGCCCCCATAGCAAGCTGCGTGCTATGGGGGCACTAGGCAGGAGGAAGGGGCCAGGAACACCGGTGACGGACTCGAGAAGAGGAGGATCTGGGCTGCTCTGTGCAAAACCATTACACAGAGCAGGTAAGTAAAACATGTTAAAACAAAGAAACATGTAAAAACATGCAAAACTCCTCTGTCCAATGTATTGACAATTGGTCCACGGATAAACACATTAAGAGTCTGTGATATAACATAATTTATAGCAATAGTGGATGAATGGTAGAGGGGTGGATGAAAGACAGATGGATGATGGATATGGGAAGACTAGATGGATGAACGAAGAGCGGATGGATGGATGGCTCATCTCTGCAGCTCCTGTAAGATCTGGGCAGGATCACCTCATTGATTAGGAAATAGCAAAAAGCAGGGCGCTGAGGTTAATACCAAGCAGAAAAATACCTTCATTAAAAGCAGCACACTTACAGTACATGTCAGAAATCACCAATCTACCAGTGGATAGTAACACAACAGGTTGACAGACCAGAGCTAATCAGCTGAAGATACATCCAGTATAACATGTTTTTTTATTTTTAAACAAAAAAAGCAAGGCTTTAGTATCACTTTAACTAGTTCCCAACCACCTGCTGCCTTTTTACTGCGGCAGGGTGGCTCGGGCAGGCGAAACTACGTAGACCTCGTCGCTCATCTGAGAGGAGCTAGGGGGCGAGCACGTGCCACTGCCGGCGCGTTTCTGCCCCGGGACGTCAGGGGGGAAGCCGGCGTGTGTGTCAGGCGGCTCTGATTGCCTCCTGACACCTGCAATCGTTCCCCGCTGAGAGAGAAAGACGGTCAGCTGTTGTAAACACAGCCGACCGTCCTTTTTCCTGGAATGATCGCAGAGCTCCTATGATCCTGCTATCACGCCTCCCCACAGTTAGAATCACTCCCTTAGGGTCACATTTAACCCCTTGATCACCTATACTCTTAACCCCTTTCCGTGCCAGTGTCATTATTACAGTAACAGTGCATATTTTTAGCACTGATTACTGTAGTAATTTTACTGGTCCCCCCAAAAGTGTCAAAAATGTCAGTTAGGGGTCCGATCTGTCCACCGCAATGTCGCAGTCCTGCAAAAAAATCGCAGATCGCCGCAAGAAAAAAAAACAATAAAAAATGACATAAATCTTTGCCGTAGTTGATAGACGCGATAACTTTTGCGCAAACCAATCAAAATATGCTTATTGCGAGTTTTTTTTACCAAAAATATGTAGCAGAAAACAAATTGGCCTAAAATGTTAAAAAATTTTGATTTTTACATTTTTTTGGGGGGGAATGTTATATAGCAGAAAGTGAATTTTTCAAAATTGTCGCTCCTTTTTTGTTTATAACACAAAAAATAATTGCACGGGTGATCAAATACCCCCAAAAGAAGGCTCTACTTGTGGGAAAAAAAAAAGGACATAAATTTTGTTTGGGTACAGCATCTCACGACCGCGCAGTTGTCCATTAAAGTAACAGTGCCGAATCGCAAAATAGGGCCTAGACATTAAAGGGGAAAATCTTCTGGTCCAGAAGTGGTTAAAGTGGTAGTAAACCCTTAGGCCCCTTTCACACGGGCGGTTTGCCCGACGGACTCCATTTTGCTCAGTGGGGATCGATCCGCCGATCCCCGCTGAGCAGACGGATGACAGCTCCGTCTCCGCTTACTTTGCAGAGACGGAGCTGTCAGAGCCCCGCTCTCCTCTATGGCAGATCGGATGAAAACAGTCCGCCTGTCCATTTTTATCCGATCCAATCCTCCAGACAGATGGAAAATAGGGTTTCCATCCGTCCGGATTTCACAGACAGGATCGGATAGCAGTGGGTGTCAGTGGAGATATCTCCACTGATATCCGCTGCTCCATAGGGCTGCATGGAGCATCTGATCAGGTCCGCCTGAAAAACTGAAAGGCGTACCGTATCAGAAAGCCCATGTGGAAAAGGCTTTACATATACCCAGTGAAGTGACTAGCCTCAGGTGATACACAGATGAAAAAAATCCTCCTACATAAATTGTACCTGTCTATCTGCAGTCTCCTCTTATCTACAGCTGTTCAAAGTGCTGAATTCTAAAGCTTGTCTGAGAGTTCAGAAAAAAGTGAGAGCTGAAGTCACACTCTGAAGAGCTCAGTGAGGAGAGCTCTGACAGCTGATTGGATGAAAGTGACACCCCTCCCCCTTCTACACAGGAACAGAGCTGAGGCTGTTAATCAGCTGGAGATGCCCCGTCCTTCTCTTGGTATCAGGAAAACTTGTCAGAAGCGATTCATGCTGATAGCAGAGGAAGGAAGCAGGAGACAAAAATGACACTTGGTGCTCCAAATTGAGACAAGTATGCACTATAGAGGGACAAGCTTTGTTAAAATTTCATGTCTGAGGTTTACAACCACAAAGGCAAGCAAAGGGCTACATACGGCCCACAGGATCCACTGGACTACAGTATAGCGTTAACTAAAACCCCTTGTTACAGAAGCTTCAAATGAAATCTACAATTTTCTAACCCCAGACCCATGTGCCAATCTCATAGAAGTGACTGACCTACAGCAAAGCAGTTTCAGTGCAATCCCTGTAACCAGTATACAACAGCCACAGTGTCAGAATGCCAACTTCATTGTGAGGACTCTAGGAGAGGTGCTCTGCGTAGTGACAGACTGCACTTAGTGGGATTTAAAGCATCTCTGTTGCCACCTAACTGAATTTTTCAAAAGGCCGCATAGAAAAGAAGGCTTTTATTATTTACTTGTCCCACTGCCTGCAGTTCAATCTTCTCTTCACTGAAGAGATATCACTGCCTCATGAACTTTTTGCATCCGACACTTCTGGGAGTGTCAGCAGCATCCTGACACACACTGTGGTTTTTCCCGCTAGCACTAATATGACTTGTGTGTACTGAAACGATGTATAGGTTGGTGGATAGAACTACAGAGAGTAAAAGGGGATCAGGAATCTGACTTTGGATGCTGGATGTGTCAGATACAGAAAAATGTCCAGGAAGCATAATCTCTAGGGTAGAAGGCCAGCAGTGTGGGCAGTAGGGCAGATACTGTAAGTTTACAATACACTTTTTTACTTTACAATACACCCACCACACATCACTCACACCAGCATGATCTGATTTTACATGCAGACAGTAGGGCTTGCTGTGTAACAGTTCACAATTGGGGACAACACAGAGAAGGAAACATGCCAAAGAAGGAAATTAAAAAGCATTCTAATGCAGCTTTTCTGAACCTTTTTACCTCAGAAGCCCCTTCAATTGGTAAAACCTCAGGGAACTCCTGGGGTCACATGGGGGAGAAGAGGGAGGTCAGCATTACAGGGCGACTTGGGGGTGGACTGTATGTTTGGGGAGATTATATATATATATATATCAGCACTGGAAGAAACGTTAGACCATTCCTACTGTGTACCCTATACTCTGCTCTTTCTGTACAAGACCTTTATAGATTTGATACCCTGTCCATCATGTACTTTTTGAAGTCCAGGACTTATGTTAGGATTGAGTCTTCAAGTTCTCAGTGGTACCAGCTCCCCTCTTTGAGGGTGGTGCACCCTAAGCAGGTAATTTTCCACTAATTGCTTTTCGATAAATAATGATACTACGACTTTGAAGGTTGGGCGGATGAGCAGAACTCTCAAACTTTGCTTTTAATGAATACATAGAATGTCCATCTGTAATGCCACTTGATTGATTACTAATGATAACTCCTACACCCCTGATGAACAAGAGATATTCATTCTCTGAAACGCACCGGGGGGAGGAAGCTGCAACACATCATCTTTATCTCTCATAGTTGGTGTATCTATAGCTGTCCATCTGTCCATACCATGTATACACTGTTCTTGTGGGTTTTTTTATTCAAAGATGTACTAAACAAAATTATTTTATAATTATTACTCTCAATTGCTGTATGATCAAAGTGCCTTTAAAGTCCCAACACTAGGAGAATTGTTGTTTTTTACATTTGTATCCCAGGGATGTGGCACACAGCGGAGCTTAACCATTAATATTTATATACTAGAGTGAGAGTAGACAAACTATACTCTGACTCATGATTAGCCTGTGAGTCTGGAATTGGGTCAGGGTTATTAGAGGTTAGGCCCGCATGACTCATACAGATAGCTCTCTGGTGCCTCCCCCTGGATCTAGAAAGTTGGAGAACATTCTAGATGCTAGTGGTGGAGGTTAGCAGGGGCTGTTCTGCATATTTAGGGGCCCTTAACCAATCCCCAGCAGTTTGGCCTGGCAGGGACTAAATGAGCCCTTTAACAGACATGAGTCATTCTGGGAAGGGAGCCTGGTGGAAGATGGAAATGCAGTGCTGAGGGAGACTGTCGGTGGCCCTCAAGGGACCCCTGCGGAGGAGGGACTCTACCTCGGGTCGAGCCTCAGGTGGCTGGCCTGGAAGGATTCCACCACAGAAGAAGTTGGAGGAGGCTTTCATGAGAGGCAGCAAGGAATGACAGAGTGAGCAGATCAGCACGGTGCAGGGACTGACAAGGGGAGAGACTGCCACAAGCAGAAGATCTCTCTTGGAGACAGCGGCATGCTTAAGTCTTCATTAAAACTTGCCCTGGGAGATCTCCAGTGTGTCAGTCGGGCAGACTGGCAAATAGTGTCAGTCGGGTAGGCTGGTAAAGAAGCAGCCAGGTGGGCTGGTAAAAATGCAACCAGGTGGGCTAGCATTTCCTGCAGAATTAGAAATAGGACCAGTGTCTACAGGGGAACTGGAGGTGTTTCAGGATGCAGTTCACTCCACATGTGTAACTTTTCTAAGGGACTAAGAGTTCCTAGCCTGTAAGGGGCTTTTTCTGAGCTAACAAGAGACTGCTAGTTTTCAAAAGAATAAATCAATTGGAGTTCTTCAGAGTAAGTCAAGCAGAGATGTACAAAGGATCATGTCAAGCTGTGTAGGTGGATCAAGTGGAGCTGTATATCATCAGTTACTGTGAAGTTTGGGCATCCCATAATTCTTATCCTCATCCAAGTTATTTTCCCTTAATAAAACAACAAAAACAAAGCTCAAGGACTGTTTTCTGTGTCTGGATGCAAGTTGAAGATGCTATGTGACTGGCTGTGCAGCAATGGGGAACCCTTTTACTTGTGGCCCCAATGGGGATAGTGCTACAGCAGTATAAAAATAAAATAAAATAATAATTCCAGTAAATATACTAGTTTATATACCATCATTTGTAGATGCTTTTACACAAATTAATATACACTTATTGGGATTTTTTTACCAATGATATTGGGATTTTTTTTACCAACAACTTGTAGCAGAACCCTTTTTGGCCTAAATTTATGAAGAAATTTGATTTTTTACATTTTTTTTAAAGTATAAGTTTTATAGCAGAAAGTAAAAAATATTGTTTTTTTTTCAGTCTTTTTTGTTTATATAATAAAAAATAAAAATCCAATGGTGATCAAATACAACCAAAATAAAGCTCTATTTGTGTGAAAAAATTATATACATTTCATTTGCATGCAGTGTTGCGTGACTGCACAATTTTCAGTAAAAGCAGCGCAGCGCTAAATAGCAAAAACTTAGGTCAAGTGGATATATGGTGCCATTAAATATGTATATATGGTGCCAGCTGATTTGAAAAAAGCCAACGTGGTACCAATATTTAAAAAAAAGGCCAAGAACTATAGGCCGGTTAGCATAGGCGTGCACAGCCTATTGCATTAGGGTGTGCACCCTAAAGCACAAATTCACGCCGCGCGCGTGTATATACATATATATATATTTAAAACAATAAATCAGAACAATCTGCATGTGAATCTAAACTATCAGTAGGTAGCCATTTGCCAGATGGGTCTGACTAAGGCCTCTTTCACACGGTCCGCATTCCTTTGCGGACTGTGCTCTGCTCAGCGGGGATCGATCCGCCGATCCCCGCTGAGCTGGCGGATGACAGCTCCATCTCCGCACACAGTGCGGAGAGGGAGGTGTCAGAGCCCCGCTGCTCTCTATGGGGAATCGGATGAGAGCGGACCGCCTTTCCACTCTCATCTGATCCCATCCCATCCGATCCCCTGGACAGATGGAAATTAGGGTTTCCATCCGTCCGAATTTCACGGACAGGATCGGATGCGGATGGCAGCGGGTGTCAGCGGACATGTCACCGCTGACATCCGCTGCTCCATAGGGCTGAATGGGGCATCCGATCAGATCCGCCTAAAAAACTGACAGGCGGATCTGATTGGAACGCCCGTGTGAAAGGGCCCTAAGGCTGAACAAATTATCAAATTAAATAAAATGCAGCAGCATGAAGGAGGAAGAAATAAACTTACAGTACATGGCTGAGAAAAAGATTAAAATCTGAAAAATATATATAACATAAATAAACAATAGCTATCATGAAGTGCCGGGTCACACTTGTGCGATGCGGGAAGGCTGCGAATTCTCAGCCTGTTCCCGCATCGCAAACGCACATCTGGCAGTTCACACTGCCATATGCGATACGCTAGGGGTGTCAATTAAATGTTAACGACAACACCCAGTTTGATCGCATATCGCAGTGCGATCTGACAGTTCGCACAGGATCGGATCGCACAAGTGTGAACCACTGTGCGATCCGATCCTGATGCGGCTGAAAAAATGCCTCATGTGCGACTTTTGTGCGGGTGCAGTGCGAATTTAGCCATACAAAGTGTATGGCTGAATTCGCACTGCACATCCGATCGCATGTAATGAAGGAGCAGTGCGCTCCGATATTACATGCGATCGCCGCACACGCGGAAGGGTGAACCGGCGCGAAAGCTGCTAAACTAAAAGATTAGGGTGACTAACTAACTAGAGAATCCATAGAAAGAAAGATGGTAGTGCTAGCATACACTATAATAATAATACAGTATTATTATTATTATTATTATTATTATCTTTTAGTTTAGCAGCTTTAATGATAGCTATTGTTTATTTATGATATATATTTATCAGATTTTAATCTTTTTCTCAGCCATGTACAGTAAGTTTATTTCTTCCTCCTTCATGCTGCCGCCTGCTGCATTTTTATTTAATTTACTACAACCAATAAATTACACAATTTATTAAAAGTTGAATTGATCATGATTTCAAAACTAAAAAAATCACCTCTAGTAGATAGATGAAGATATTGGCTGCCGTAAGCCGTTCCCGTTCAACTTATGGGAGAGCGAGATACCGAACCGAGTAATGCGCCGCCAGCCCGCCACTGCCCGCTGATATTGCGCAGTAACCCGAGTTATCCGGCCGGCGCCCTTGCGTTGCCGTGACTCCGCCTCCGCGTGACGTCACGGAACGCGCCACGCATGATACAGGGGACTGGGGAGGTCTGGAGGAGGAGCATGTCCGACCGTCCAGAGTCCTCCTACACTGTGCGGCAGTGGCGTAGCGTGGGTTGTCAGCACCCGGTGCAAAGCAAGTAATTTGCGCCCCCTAACCCGTGGAATTTTAGCAGTACCTGGGTCTTTTCCACTAGAACAGTATTAAACCCCTTACCTAAGCACATGTATTGTATATTAAGAAAATACTGATGTAATTAAAGTAATATCAGTGTACTCAAATTTATTTTCATTTGTTATTTTATTTTATGGAGAGTAGTGCACATAGTAGCTACCTACATTGTCAGCCCAGGGGGATGGTGTGTCCCAGGAGGTGCAGGAAGATGGTGGCAGGAGACGTGAAACACCGAGTGGGAGTCCCCTGGGCCTTGCACACATCACCCCAAAACCTGCATCTTCCCATCTCAGATCACCACAAATCCTGCACCTTCCCACCTTGGATCAATCTAGATCTCTTTACCATCAGACCTCAGATCAGCTCTAACTTCTGTACCTTTACTCCTCAAATCAGCCCAAATCCTGCGCAACAGGCCTCAGAACACCCCGATTCCTGCATCTTTACACTTCCGATCAGTCCCAATTCCTGCACCTTCACACCTCAGACCACCCCAATTCCTTCACCTTCACCCCTATGATCACCCCCATTCCTGCACCTTCACACCTCAGATCACCCCCAATTCCTGCACCTTCACACCTGAGATCGCCCCAATTCCTACATCTTCACACGTCAGATCACCGCAATTCCTGCATCTTCACACCTCAGACCACCCCAATTCCTGCACCTTCACCCCAATGATCACCCCCATTCCTGCACCTTCACACCTGAGATCGCCCCAATTCCTGCACCTTCACACCTCAGATCACCCCAATTGCTGCACCTGCGGGAAAAGAAACAGATTGGCTGTGTCGAGGGGAAGAGCCGCTAAGCTGGATGTGCCATGGCAAGCCTGAGTGTAGTCTGGGGATGTGGAGAGGAGCTTACCAGCATTCATGCAGGGTTGCGGCATGGCACACCACCCCCTAGATCTGGTTATCTGCTGCTTCAATTTTGGCTTATGCAAGCCAGTGAGGTGGGCGGGAACAGAGGCAGGAGGGCAATGAGGTGATCCCAGCTGTGCTCCCTCTTGTGCCGGTCAGCTTTGCTGCAGCGTGGGAGTTTGTCCCAGGGATCCCTTGCATGCCCACAAAAATATATGCTGGGGGCCATTTCTGGCAAGCATGCTGGGGGTTGCCAACCTCTGATCTAGAAGTTTCCAGTGTCCTCTAGCAGACAAGGGGTATATTCAGAAGTACCATTGGAAGCCCACCCTGCTCTTGGCTGGTCGCTGGTTCTCCTCCTATTCCTTCTTCAAGGGAACTAAGGGTTGGACATGAATGCATTGTTTGTCCTTTGTGAACAGCTGTGACATGACATGGAAAGCTGTGTAACATCAGCTAGTAAGTCACAAGGTGAGAGGCTGCAGCAGGGGATGATCTGTGTCATACATTTGTGAACACAGCAAAGAACGGCACAGGCACCAGGAATTACATGATTGTGTCATCTCTGAGCTGGAATATCTGTCCGGGAAATAGATTGTGACCCTGGACGATGCCTGAACAAAGGTGGCTCTGTCCTTTCTGGAGAGAAAAATCAGATGAATGCAATGTCAGGGGGGTCCTGTGATCTCTGTGAGATGCAATAAATATCTGGATGTGTTACAATGACACAATACTTAGAATGCTGCAATCTGTGTGAAAAAAATACATTGCATGACAGGTTCTCTTTAGCAGTATAAAGTGACAGCAGTCTCTTCTAGCCAGAAACATGCAGAAAACCTGTCCTGAGAGAATTATGGGGGAGGCCATTCCTGACTGCCTCTGAAAGTGCTCCCAGTAAATGCTCTCAATCTGGCTGTCTCTGAGTGTAACATGTTCTGCAGACATACAGTAGATTCCTGATTACATGGACTCAGGAATCTAGTAAACAGCAGTCTGCAGAAGTGAAAAAAGAGTATGCCCAGTGACCAGCCACTAAAATAGGATTGTGGGCAGACATGTCTTCCCCCCCCCCCCCCCTCTTTTTAATTAAATGTCCCAGTCATTGCTGAGCCTGCTTCTCTCCATCCAGCCTGACTCCAGCATGACAGTTTACAGCCACCACTAACCTGGGCTCTTCTTTTCTTTGGATTTGGAGCCTGAAGCCCGCCCAGCCAGCAGTGAGTCCTGGAGAGCGAGGGGGGAGCAAGAGGCTGCACCAACCACGATCACAGCCAGCTCCGCCCGCCCCCACAGCAGCACATGACAGAGTGCAGCCAATCACAGAGGGCTTCGGCTAAGCCCAGACAAGCAGGGAAGCTCAGACGGACAGCACTAGCTTACATTATGGAGAGCACAACAGGGCACACTCTGGAGTCGGGATGACTTTTCTGCGCCCCTCTAGATATTGCGCCCGGTGCCACTCGCACCGGCCGCACCCCCCACGCTACGCCACTGCTGTGCGGCTCGGCGCTCGCATAGTGTAACTGTCTGTGTAGGAGGATTGGAACGTTGGATCGGCACTCGGCAGGGAAACAAATGCACGGTCGGCAATGCAGTGCAGCATGGAGGTGATAGAGCCTCAAGTTTGAGGCTTGATTAGGGTGTGCCCAGGCACACCCGGCACACCCCGTGCGCACGCCTATGCCGGTTAGCCTAACATCAGTAGTCTGAAAGGTATTGGAGGGGATGGTAAGGGACTATAAACAAGACTTTAGTAAAGTAAACAATATCATTAGTACTAATCAGCATGGATTCATGAAGAATTGCTTTTTCCAGACCAATCTATTAACCTTCTATGAAGAAGTGAGCTGCCATCTAGATAAAGGAAGGCCTGTGGATGTGGTGTATCTGGACTTTGCAAAGGCATTTGATACAGTTCCCCACAAACGCTTACTGTACAAACTTAGGTATGTAGGTATGGACCATAGGGTGAGTACCTGGATTGAAAACTGGCTCCAGGGGCGAGTCCAGAGGGTGGTTATAATTGGGGAGTACTCAGATTGGTCGGGTGTGGAAAGTGGGGTTCCCCAAGGATCTATCCTGGGACCAATCCTGTTTAATTTGTTCATAAACAACCTAAAGGATGGGATAACCAGCACAATCTCTGTATTTGCAGATCATACTAAGCTAAGCAGGCCAATATCTTCTATGCAGGATGTGGTAACCTTACAAGCAGGTGGGCAACTACATGGCAGATGAGGTTTAATATTGAAAAATGTAAGGTAATGCACTTGGGTGTCAGAAATATGGCGCAAGTTATTTGCTAGGGGGTAAACCTTGGGGTGAATCTAAGATAGAAAAGGACCTCGGGTCCTAGTGGTCAACAGGCTTAGCAATGGCATGCAATGCCAAACCGCTGCAAGCAAAGCAGAAAAACAGAATACTGGCATTTTTCAAAAAGGGGATTCACTCCAGAGATTATTCTCCCACTCTACAAAACTCTGGTCCAGCCACATCTTGAGTATGCCATCCAGTTCTGGGCACCGGTCCTCAGCAAGGATGTTCTGGAACTGGAGAGAGTCCAGAGAAGGGCAACAAAGATAATTTGAGGAATGGAGGACATCAGCTATGAGGAAAGACTACAAGCACTGAACTTATTCTCTCTGGAGAAGAGACTCTTGAGAGGGGATATGATATCAATGTACAAATACTGTACTGGGGATCCTAGCATAGGGAACAAACTTTTCAGAGAAAGGGAATTCAATAAGACACAGGGCCACTCACTAAAACTAGAAGAAAAGCGGTTTAACCTTAAACTGCGTAAAGAGTTCATTACTGTCAG
Organism: Pelophylax lessonae; assembly: GCF_965119305.1. NCBI lineage: Eukaryota > Metazoa > Chordata > Amphibia > Anura > Ranidae > Pelophylax > Pelophylax lessonae. Next base: position 118,069,513 of record NC_138770.1, on the reverse strand, counting down.
AGCAGTAAGGATGTGGAATTCTCTTCCACAAGCAGTGGTATCAGCGGGGAGCATCGATAGTTTAAAAAAACTATTAGATGAGTACCTTAAAGACCACAACATACAGGGGTATAAAATGTACAGTTAACAGCAAACACACACACACACACACACATCATAGGTTGAACTGGATGGACTGGTATCTTTTTTCAACCTCACTAACTATGTAACATCTCCATAGACACACTCCTAAACCTTATGGACAGCCTTCCCAGAAGAGTTGAAGCTGTAATCAAATACCACCAGAAGAAAGCTCTATTTGTGGGGAAAAAAAGGACATTGATGTCGCAGTTCCGCTGAAGATCGCAGATTGCCGCCAATACTGATGACAAATTGGTGGGTGCAACTGATGTCCTGCGTGGAAGTCCTGCTTGCCATGATATCACCATCCTCCTCCTCCTCCCAGACTGTCAGATCTATTGCGGGAGGACAGGCAGCAGTGCTGCTCTTCTTCAGCTGAGGCCGCCTCCTTCCAGACTGTCAGATCTCTTGCTGTAAGTTAGGCAGCAGCGCTGCTCTTCTTCAGCTGAGGTCACATTCTCCCAGACTGTCAGATCTATTATGGGAGGACAGGCAGCAGCGCTGCTCTTCTTCAGCTGAGGCCGCCTCCTTCCAGACTGTCAGATCTCTTGCTGTAAGTTAGGCAGCAGCGCTGCTCTTCTTCAGCTGAGGTCACATCCTCCCAGACTGTCAGATCTATTACGGGAGGACAGGCAGCAGTGCTGCTCTTCTTCAGCTGTGGCCACCTCCTGCCAGACTGTCAGATCTCTTGCGGGAAGTCAGTGTGGATAAAACCAGGGGCAGCTGCTGTTAGGGCTTCCTTAAGGATCAGAGTGCTCTCCTGCTGGGTCTCCACTCCATCCCCAACCTACAGTACAGCACAAGCATGAGAGGAGAGATATAAGACAAAAACCCACCAAACCAACTGGAAAAAATGGGTAATCCCAAGCACTTAGGAAAGAAAAAATAATAAATGCAGCTACTTGTACAAATCACAGTAAAAAACAAAGGATCCTTCTGACAAAGTAGAACAAACCTAGTAGCGCATAACAGTCACTGTATGGTTCCCAACACAAGACACATCTAGATATCAATGTGCAGCGAAACAACAGTAGTGGTAACTCCCTGCTGTAATGAATACAGAAAGTCATATAAGCATAACAATATACGAAGCATCAATCATACATTCATGTAAATGTCCATATAAAAAGTCCATAAATAATAACACAAAATAATATAATGTGATATGATCCAAGGAGTGATTCTTGACTGATGTGCAACAACTTATGGGGTCACCCAGTATTCCACCTTCACCGTGTCTGAGAGGGTAGTTGCAAAACCAGATGATGTTGCTTAATTACTCTCGCAATTAAGCAAAAGCGTAATATAGATTAGCCTCACGGTCATCAACCCAAACGCAAGGTGTCGGTCAATACATCCAATTTGGCGGCGATCTGCGATCTTCAGCAGGACTGCCACATCGATGTCCTTTGGTTACTTCTGCGATTTTTTTTTTTTTTGCGCAGATAAGAAAAAAATCGCAGAAGTAATCAAATACCACCAGAAGAAAGCTCTATTTGTGGGGAAAAAAAGGACATCGATGTCGCAGTTCCGCTGAAGATCGCAGATCGCCGCCAATACTGATGACAAATTGGTGGGTGCAACTGATGTCCTGCGTGGAAGTCCTGCTTGCCATGATATCACCATCCTCCTCCTCCCCCCAGACTGTCAGATCTATTGCGGGAGGACAGGCAGCAGTGCTGCTCTTCTTCAGCTGAGGCCGCCTCCTTCCAGACTATCAGATCTCTTGCTGTAAGGTAGGCAGCAGCGCTGCTCTTCTTCAGCTGAGGCCACCTCCTCCCAGACTGTCAGATCTATTACGGGAGGACAGGCAGCAGCGCTGCTCTTCTTCAGCTGAGGCCACCTCCTCCCAGACTGTCAGATCTATTACGGGAGGACAGGCAGCAGCGCTGCTCTTCTTCAGCTGAGGCCACCTCCTCCCAGACTGTCAGATCTATTACGGGAGGACAGGCAGCAGCGCTGCTCTTCTTCAGCTGAGGCCACCTCCTCCCAGACTGTCAGATCTGTTGCGGGAAGTCTGGCAGCAGCGCTGCTCTTCTTCAGCTGAGGCCACCTCCTCCCAGACTGTCAGATCTGTTGCGGGAGGACAGGCAGCAGCGCTGCTCTTCTTCAGCTGAGGCCACTTCCTCCCAGGTAAAGGAGAAGGACAGGCAACATGGCAGCATGTCGCACATAGATCTTCAGCAGTAGAGCAGTAGGTAGTACAGTGGGGAACTGGTGTGCAGGGGGGAGGGGGGCACAGTGAAGAACAGGTATGTAGGAGGTACAGTGGGGACCTGGGAAATAGGTATCGGTAATTGGTATCGGCGAGTACTTAAAAAAAGTATCAGTACTCATAGTCTTTGCTAAGAACGTTGTATCGGTGCATTCCTAATTGTATTTGAAACATGATTCAGAACCATGCTAGTCTACTTATATTGCATATACTTTAGATGTAAGACAAAAATTCATTACAAATTCGGGTGAAAATCAGTTGAGAGTTACAATGGCCCATTAGGTTTGACATTTGTTTAGACATTAGACATTAAACTTCAACAATGAGTCATTCTAGTGCACCTTATAACAAACTAGTTACAATAATTGAGTGTTGGGTGGTTTTGTTGGTGTGCTAGGTAGGTATTAGGAGGAGAATGGGTTGGGGGTGTCAGGGTGTAAGGTGAGATGTGGGTGGTATTAATATCATGAACCTATAGAAGCTAAAAGAGGGATCAGGTGCAACAAGGGATAATATATAAAAGAGAGAAAGGAAAAAAGAAGAGAACAAATAAAGGAAATAACGGTAAGGAGGTAGGTGGCATCAGGTTTTGTGATCAGGCATTTTTAGATATATAAAAGTGAGAAATAAATATCATGGGCTTGTAATGTGCTAATTTGCAAGGAACAAAAAAAAAAAAAAAAAAAAAAAACATCTTAATTAAAATATATGACCTAATAATTGGGGTAACTTACCTCTGTTAAATTCCCAATTACAGCTGTCCAAAAGCTCTGTTCCTGCAATTATTTCAGTGGAATTAGTCCATGGATCAGCAACCTTTTCCACATTAGGGCTCTTTCACACGGCCGCTCCGTATGTCCGCAAATCATCCTATTTTTTTGCGGATGATTTGCGGACATAATGTAAGTCTATGGCATTGCGGATGTCAGCGGAATACCATCCGCTGACATCCGATTTTCTTCCTTTCAGTTCTGTTCCGTTTTTTGGCACGGAACAGAACCCTATTTTTCCTCCGTTCAAAAAACGGAAAGGAAGGAAAATCGGATGTCAGCGGTGTCATCCGCTGACATCCACAATGCCCATAGACTTACATTATGTCCGCATATCATCCGCAAACGGATGGGATGATATGCGGACATACGGAGCGGATGAAACAAATGTCATCCGCTCCGTGATAAAAAAAAAAAAAGTCCCGCAGCGGACAAAAACAGCAGAGCGGCCGTCTGAAAGCAAATTTTTACAAGCAATGGACAACCACCATGCCAGTGAGCAATAGCGTACTGTAGTTTTTGCACTCATAGTTGTACTACTAATGGCAAGTTAAAAGATAAATATTATTATATTAACTGGTGTGCACACAAAATATGTTTACATTTAGACCCCAAATCAGCCCCAATGCATGCACCTTTTTGGCCCTGTTCACACCTGAGAGTGTTTCAGCTCGTAAAACGCTCATCTCTGGAGTCCCAAAACGCCCAACAAGCAAAGTCCCATTCATTTCAATGGCCTCTGTTTGCATATGAGAGTTTTGTCGCCTGAAGCAAAATGCCCGAAGCCCAAAAAAATACATGAGCTTCTTTTTTGGCAGATTACAAGCGATTTTGTTAGATGTCAATGCCTGCCTCCAAACACCTGCAAAAATGCCTGAAAAAAGCCAGAAAAAACGCCTGGAAAAAAAGCCAGAAAAAACGCCTGGAAAAAAAGCCAGAAAAAACACCAGAAAAAAAAATAAAAAAAAACGCGTGAAAACGATACCCTCAAGTGTGAATGGAGCCTAAGGCCCATACACACGATCAGAAAATCGTACAAAAAATACAGTTTTTAAAGCGATCGTATGATAATCTGATCGTTAGTACACAGCTTTCATCCGAAATTATCTGAAGGGACAAACAGGAAAATATTTTCTTTAATCAGTACAATTTTAGTCCGAAAATACAGTACAATACATCACTTCCGAATTTTTATTGTGTCGTACAAGGATTTTTGTACTTTGGTAATCTCTTCATTTTCGATATAGAGACTAGCATGCAAAAAAAAAACAAAAAATGTACGATCATTTGTCTGATAATCTCATTGTGTGTACTAGGCTTGAGACTTCAAACCAGCCTCAATGCATGCATCTTCAGTTCTCAGATCAGCCCCAAACCGTGTACCTACAGACCTCAGTTCAGAACCAAACCATGTACCTTTGGACTTCAGATCAGCCCCAAACCCTGTACCTACAGACCTCAGACGAGAACCAAACCACTTCAGGTCAGCCCCAAAACCTGTACCCACAGACCTCAGATCAGTCTGAATGCATGCACCTTAAGACCTCACATAAGCCTCAAACCCTGCAACTTCAGACCTCAAACCAGCCCCAAACCATGTACCTCTAGACATCAGATCAGCCCTAAATCCTGTACCCATAGACCTCAGATCAGAACTAAACCATGTACCTCTAGACATCAGATCAGCCTCAAAAAAACCTGTACCCACAGACCTCAGATCAGCCCCAAACCCTGCACCTTAAGACGTCTGATCACCAAAAATGCATGCGCCTTCAGATGTCAGATCAGTCTTAATCCCTGCACCTTCAGACCTCAGATCAGACCCAAATTCTGCATTATAAGACCTCAGATAAGCAGCAATTCATCCATCCTTATGCCTCGTACACACGCAACGATTATCGGCCGACCGATCGTCCGACTTTTGTCCAGAGTGGTGTTTTGTTGGTTGGAATGTGCCTAGACTGCACACGAATTTTCTCGGCCAACAAAAATCTACTTCAGAAGTGATGTCATGTGCTGGTTTACTTTCCGTGTGTTTTTTCTTCTCTGAGCATGCCCAGTCTTGCTCATCAGATTTTCGTCTGCCAAAATCTGTACTGACTGACGGAAAATCGGCCGTTGTGTTGACGGCCAACAAAAATGTTATAGCCTGAACACCAGATTTTATTCGGCCGAAAAGTCGGAGTCGGTTGTCGAAAGCATCATACTAACAAGCCGAAAAACGGCCGATCGGACGTTGGCTGAAAATTCACGGCCAATAATCGATGCGTGTGTACGAGGCATTAGACTTTGGATCACCAGCAATGTATGCACCTTCAGACCTGAGGTCAGCCCCAAACCCTACAACCTTAGACACGTGGGGTTTTTACGTACAGTACCTATTGCAGGGTTTAAACAAGAAGAGAAGTAGCATAAGTGTGTGTGCAGTCTTGATCCACACACAAACAGTGTCTTAACCACCGGATGAAAATCACTTTCAATTACACTAGGGAGTTGGGTGGACCTTGAGTCAGCCTTTAAATTGACAGCCCAGTATGCTAAAAAGTTTTGCCTAGATGGGGTCTTAATATGTTAGGCTCTGAGCCCCTCATTGTGATCATTGAAGTTTGTAATAGCCCACACATCCATAGCTAGAAGGAATGTGTTGGTGTGTATAATTATAGACAAATAGCCATGGTGGGTCTTCACCCCAGTGCAGCAATGAACAGCAAATTACAGCATAGATCATTCTAGGAGCTAGGTATCTCAGGGGCACAGACTGTATTCAGAGAAAGGAGATACAATAAGACACGTGGCCACTCACTAAAACTAGAGGAAAGGCGGTTCAACCTTAAAGTGCGTAAGGGGTTCTTCACTGTAAGAACGGTAAGGATGTGGAATTCTCTTCCACAAGCAGTCGTATCAGCAGGGAGCATTGATAGTTTCAAAAAACTATTAGATGGACACCTTAAAGACCACAACATACAGGGGTATACAATGTACGGTTAAAAGCAAACACACGCACGCATCATAGGTTGAACTGGATGGACTGATGTCTTTTTTCAACCTCACTAACTATGTAACTATGTAACTATGTAACTATGTATGCAATGTTATCCACACCACAACACAATCAGCATGACCCTGATCTGAGGATGATTCACCAAGACAAATTGGACTGTAAGCAACAATGAAAAGTGTACTGAAAATATATAACTCACTTATAAGTAAAGCACCAGTATTTGCAGTAAATTGTTTTTGCATTTTAATTTCTTTTTTCGCTTGCTCTTTTTTTGTGTGTTCATGTATTCTATATTGAGTTTTCCATAGTCACAGTTTCGAGATAACTAGGTGGTTAGGGCATTCCTAGGCGCTATTTTACCCACTTGCGTACTGGGCACTTTCACCCCGTTCCTGCCCAGGTCAATTTTCAGCTTTCAGCTCTGTCGCAATTGTGGATGACAATTGTGCGGTCATGCAACACTGCACCCAAATTAGATTTTTATCATTTCTTTCACGAAAATAAAGCTTTCTTTTGGTGATATTTAATTCTCACTGTTTTTTTTTTTTTCTAAGCAAATGAAAAAAGATCAAACATTTTGAAAAAAAAAAACCCTTTTTTTATAGTTTGTTATACAATTTAGCAAACAGGTAATTTTTCTCGTTCACTGATGTGTGCTGATGAGGCTGCACTGATGGGAACTGATAGGCTGCACTGATGGGAACTGATAGGTGGCACTGATGGGCGCTGATGAGGCTTCACTGCTGGGCTCTGATAGGCGGCACTGATGGGCACTGATAGGCACTGGTAGGTGGCACTGATGGGCACTGATAGGTGACATTGATGAGGAGGCACTGATGGACACTGATTGGCAGCACTCATGAGCCCTAACTGGCAGCACTGGTGGGCACTGCGACTCAGGAAGGGACATGTCATATCGGTGAGGTATCATCATCTGTGCTGTTGCACACTGCTGTCAGTGTCACTTTGAGAGTCAATTTAATGTGTGTGTGCCACCCTTTCTAATTTCTTCCCCTCCCTGAGTCCTGTCCCTGAGCTACTTACTATATTGAAAACAAAATAAGAAGTATGTTTTTTGCCTTAAAAGCTACCTTAAATCACATTGCTACTGTAATTGTATAGTGTAATTATTTGTAGCCTAAATACAGTATATTTCACTTAACCCTTTATTTGTGTAAATTTTGTAAATGCCAGTAAATACTTTGCTATGCCAGTAAATTTTGGGTGTCGTCTCAGTAAATTTCAATCTGGTAGGTTGGCAGCATTGTGTAAGCTTGAGGAAAGAAAAGCCGGCTTGTGTTGACATCTGAGATCAGCTATCATTGGACACAGCTGATCATGTGGTAAAGGGCCACTGTAATTGACCCTTTACCCCGATCTGTGATCAGCTAAGTCCAAAGGACTTGGCAATCACAGAGCACGCCACCCACAGGTGCGCAGGAATCGCGATCACGGGAGGTTATCAATAGACGCCCTCCCAGCAAAGTAAGCCCCCGCTGTAGCCGTCATTCGGCTATAGCGCGGGTGGGAAGGAGTTAAAGTGTTTCTGGCTGCCACAAAAGTTTCCTATTACACACAGACATTTTTCAACTTGCTGAAGGATCTCTATTTTAATGAACATTGATTATTATTAACACATAAATGTACAAAGGTTCAATACACCAAAGGTTCAGCAAATTCAGAGAACCCAAACTTAGAGGAAAATCCCATTGAAGTCTATTTAAGGCGGAGTTCCACCCAAAAGTGTGGGGGGGGGGGGAACGGGTATCTGTTTTTGACAGGTACCCTTCCCTACTTCCAGGAGTTGATGCCGCTGCGCTGTCCCTCAGAAGTTTGGCCTCCTCCTCTTTCCCCCCGCCGCCGAGTCAACCCGAATGCACAGCAGCGCTTCGCGCATGCGCATTAGGGACCCGCCCGTGAAGCCGTAAGGCCTCACTGCCGGGTTCCCTCACCGGCAATGGTGGCAGCAGCACCCGACAGCCGATGGAAACATCGGCTGCGGTGCCGACATCGCTGGACTCCAGGACAGGTAAGTGTCCTAATATTAAAAGTCAGCAGCTACCGTATGTGTAACTGCTGACTTTTAATCTTTGGAGGGGGGAGGCTGGAGGCTGGAACACCGCTTTAAAGTGAATCTTGTTAATAAATTCTGGCCATTTTTAGGACCAATAGGCAAAATACTGTAAATAAAAGCATGAGAAACTACAAATTGCCATGGGGCATAGGGCAGTACAAAAAAATAAAAAAATAGATAAATTAAAAAAATGTACAACAGGAAGAGGGTCTTTCATGCTACTTCAAGAGCATGTTTGGGGAATGCCTCAAAACTAAACAGTGTTACAGAACAGTATGATTTTTACTGAGTCTTAGCAACAGTTTACACTGGCAGCACATATTTTGTCCAGGAATTTTTTTTTCTTTTACAATTACCTTGGCTTGAAAATATAATCAACCAATCTTATTAATTTCAGTTTGTAAAAAATGCTTTTCACGGGTAGCATTAGCAGAAACACATGCTTTTTCATAATAAGTTCACTTTGAATGGCAGATAGAAATTGGTCAACAGTTCGCTGTGACTGTCCTTTTTTTCTGGTGATGTAAAACTGTCCTGTCACTGGCTGATTTCTGTCAAGCTCTGGTTAAGAATTAGAGAGACTGCAAGTGAAACAGGAGGGTTAAACCCGACCAGCAACAGAACATAATGAGGGAAAATTGGCTGAGTACAGGCAGGAATTAGGCCCCTTTCACACGGGGCTGATCCATTTTGATGGACTCCACTTGCTCACTGGGGATCACTCCGCTGATCTCCTCTGAGCAGGCAGATGACAGGTCCGTCTCCACTCACAGTGCATAGGCGGACCTGTCTGTCCGAGACCTGCTATCCTCTATGGGGAGATCGGATGAGAATGGACAGCCTGTCTGTTTTCATCCGATCCTATCAAATCTGACCCACTAGACAGATGGCGAACGTATTGCCATACGTCTGTTTTCAGCAGATCTTGTCGGATCAGACCCAGGCGGGTGTCATCAGACACATGTCCGCTGACATCCGTCTAAACATAGCGGACAATGGGTGGCCCGATCCGTTCTGCCTGAAAAACAGACAGACGGACCTGATTGGTCCGATCGTGTGAAAGGGGCCTTAAACTACAAGAATTAGGAGACCGCAGATGACAGAGCATTGTAAAACTACCTAGCAGCAGGACAGTTTTAAATAGCAACACTAGGCCTACTGTAAATATAGCAGAAACAAAGAATACAGGTTAAGGCTTTACTACAAGATACTGCAGGGGATAAGCACTGTTAAATTGTCTAGCAGCAGGACAGTTTTATTTAAAGATAATAGCCTTACCGGGGTATGCATAACTTTTATTTAATCTATGGGGATAGAGGGTGCATTAAATGTGATTGATTTAATGTTAGGTGGTTTAGGTGCACACTGTTCATGTACTCTGTTTTTTCATGTGATGCAGTGGCGTGCTGTAAACAACAAGCAGCATAGAGAACAGACAGACAGTGACAAGTGAACGCTCTGATTTAAGCACGCCTAAAATAAAAAGGGCCTATCAATTTTTAAAATAAATAAAAAACACAAGAAGAAATAAAAACTCCAAAATAAATACTGTACTTTCCTAAAATACAAACCCACTTTTTAAGGTAAGCCCTGCAGCAAAAAATAAAAAAAAGTTTGCTATCGACAGGCCAGTAGCTAAAAGTTACTGCTAACTTCAAATAACCATAAAATAAAATCAAAGACAAAAAGTCCCCATTAATAAAAAGAAAAAAAGGGAGCAAAGTGGTTGATTGGCCAAAAAACTAGAAATCAGGGTTAGATCAACTTCACAAAAAAACTGCCCTTGCAGGTAAGGGACACCTGTAGATAAAAACAATCTGCAGCTTTGAGTAAAGTTGGATATTTATTAAAATAAAAGTATACAAAATGTTTAAAGTGCCAACAAAAATTACAAAAGTTAATTCATTTAAAGGAGTTGTAAGGTCAGTAGGTTTTTTATCTCAATATATTCTATGCATTTAGATATAAAGCCTTCTGTTTGTAGCAGCCTCCCCAGCACCCCCTAATACTTACCTAAGCCCTATCTCTGTCCCGCAATGTCCACAAGTCCCTCTGCCCTCCGTGACTCTCCCTCCTGATTGGCTGAGACAAAGCCGTGGTGCCATTGGCTCCCACGGATGTCAATCCAAGTCAGTTAGCCAATCAGGAGAGAGAGAGGGGCGGGGCCGAACAGCAGCTCCATGTCTGAATGGACACACAGAGCTGCAGCTCGGCTCAGGTGCCCCCACAGCAAGCTGCTTGCTGTGGGGGCATTCGACAGGAGGGAGAGGCTAGGAGCAGGAAAGAGGGGCCCGAGAAGAGGAGGATCCAGGCTGCCCTGTGCAAAACCAACTGCACAGAGGAGGTAAGTATAAGAGCCCATTCACACTAGCGAGACTTGTGAGGCGACTTGTGTTGCCCCAGGTTGCCCCAGGTCGCTTGACATAACAAAAGCAATGTTAATCAATCAGTGCCATCTTAATTGGCACTACTGAAGACGCTCCGACTTCAGAAAAGGGTCCTGTACTACTTTGAGGCGACCTGTGATCCGACTGTCCCATATACTTCAATGGGAGTCGCCTCCTTATCTTAATTGAAGCGACTTGTTATCAGACTTTCCAGGAAGAAGAAAGAGATTAGCCAGGCATTCCCCACATTGCAGCCATGCCTATATGGTATATATATATATATATTCAGTATATATGTAATGGTATGTATATTCCATTATCTCTACTTGGTCTGTGTGAGTGGCACTGGTGGACACAGATAAGTGGCACTGGTGGACACTGATTCATGGCACTGATACGTGGCACTGGTGGACACTGATTCGTGGCACTGATAAGTGGCACTGGTGGACACTGATTCGTGGCACTGATACGTGGCACTGGTGGACACTGATACGTGGCACTGATACGTGGCACTGGTGGACACTGATTCGTGGCACTGATACGTGGCACTGATACGTGGCAATGGTGGACACTGATACGTGGCACTGATATGTGGCACTGATACGTGGCACTGGTGGACACTGATTCGTGGCACTGATACGTGGCACTGGTGGACACTGATTAGTGTCACTGATACGTGACACTGATACGTAGCACTGGTGGACACTGATTCGTGGCACTGATATGTGGCACTGGTGGACACTGATTCGTGGCACTGATACGTGGCACTGGTGGACACTGATACGTGGCACTGATATGTGGCACTGGTGGACACTGATATGTGGCACTGATATGTGTCACTGGTGGACACTGATACGTGGCACTGATACGTGGCACTGATACGTGGCACTGATGGACACTGATTAGTGGCACTGATATGTGGCACTGGTGGATACTGATTCGTGGCACTGATACGTGGCACTGGTGGACACTGATTCGTGGCACTGATATGTGGCACTGATACGTGGCACTGGTGGACACTGATTCATGGCACTGATATGTGGCACTGGTGGACACTGATTTGTGGCACTGATTTGTGGCACTGATACGTGGCACTGGTGGACACTGATTCGTGGCACTGATATGTGGCACTGGTGGACACTGATACGTGGCACTGGTGGACACTGATTCGTGGCACTGGTGGACACTGATTCGTGGCACTGATACGTGGCACTGATACGTGGCACTGGTGGACACTGATTCATGGCACTGATATGTGGCACTGGTGGACACTGATTCGTGGCACTGATACGTGGCACTGATACGTGGCACTGGTGGACACTGATTCGTGGCACTGATACGTGGCACTATACGTGGCACTGGTGGACACTGATTCGTGGCACTGATATGTGGCACTGGTGGACACTGATTCGTGGCACTGATATGTGGCACTGATACGTAGCACTGGTGGACACTGATTCGTGGCACTGATACGTGGCACTGGTGGACACTGATTCGTGGCACTGATATGTGGCACTGGTGGACACTGATTCATGGCACTGATACATGGCACTGGTGGACACTGATACGTGGCACTGATATGTGGCACTGGTGGGCAGTGGCACTGGTGGACACATACGTGTCACTGGTGGGCAGTGGCACTGGTGGACACTGATACGTGGCACTGGTGGGCAGTGGCACTAGTGGACACATACGTGGCACTGGTGGGCAATGAGGAAATGAGTAAAAAAAAAACAGAAAAGGGGAATTAGGTCACAACACATCATATTCTGATTGGCCAAACACAAAGTCATCTGTCAGCGCAAAATAATTCACAAGTCGCGCTGAAGTCGCGGTAAAGTTGCGGTAAAGTCACGGTAAAATCGCTGTAAAATCGCGGTAAATAGTCGCTCCGACATGGGGCGACTCATGGTCGCGGCAGTGTGAACCGGCTCTTATAGGTTTGTTATTTAAAAAAAAAAAAACAACTAGACTTTACACTTTAACTCTTCATAATTTCCCAGAAAGCTGCATGGCTTCAGTCACCAGCAGTCCTGGCTGCCCAGTTACAGTAAGTGAAGCAACAAAGCATGTACTGTATCTTTCACTTCTCAAAATAACTGGAGTCTCCTTGCGGTAACTGGAACTCCAAGTGTACCAAAAAGGACCATCTAGTGTAACCCTGTATATCTACAATAACTACCACCACCGAGTGAACAGTGTCACTCCAAACAAAAACGTGAACCACCATGAGAGTTGTCACCACAAACACACTGGCCTTCACCACATGTGATGCGCTCTCACCCTCATGTATGCTACCAGATCACTGTGCAGCACATAAGGCTTGCATAGATAAAGGATACTGGTGTCACTGATGATTTTCAGAAAGCTCACAGGGGACACAGCTCAAGCATCTAATCCGTCATGTGGCAAAAACAATAGACAGAGAGGAGCCATAAAGTGTAGTATTTAACCACTTTAAGCCTGGAAGATTTTGCTGCTTAATGACCATGCCCTATTTGGCGATTCGGCACTGCGTTACTTTAACGGACAATTGCGCGGTCGTGCGACGCTGTACCCAAATAAAATTGACATCCTTTTTTTTCCACAAATAGAGCTTTCTTTTGGTGGTATTTGATCACCTCTGCGATTTTTATTTTTTGCGCTATAAACAAGAAAAAGCGACAATTTTGAAAATAAAAAAAAAAAACAATATTTTTCACATTCTGCCATATAACATTCCCAAAAAAAAATGTAAAAATCAAATTTTTTTAACATTTTAGGCCAATTTGTTTTCTGCTACATATTTTTGGTAAAAAAAATCGCAATAAAGCGTATTTTGATTGGTTTGCGCAATAGTTATTGCGTTTACTAACTACAGCAAAGATTTATGTCATTTTTATTGTTTTTGATTTTTTTTTTTTTACTAGTAATGGTGGCGATCTGTGATTTTTTGCGGGACTGCGACATTTTACAGACAGATCGGACCCCTAACTGACATTTTTGACACTTTTGGGGGTACCAATGACATTACTACAGTAAGCAGTGCTAAAAATATGCACTGTTACTGTAATAATGTCATTGGCAGGGAAGGGGTTAATAATATTGGTGATCAAGGGGTTAAATGTAAGCCTAGGGGAGTGATTCTAACTGTGGAGGGGGGGTTGGGCTTGTGAGATGACCATAGAGACATGCGATCCTATATAGCAGGATCGCATGGTCTCTGTGATCATCTCAGGGAGAAGGACAGATGGCTGTGTTTACATCAGCCATCTGTACTTCTCTGTCAGCAGGGGGAGATCGCGGGTGGCCGGCGGGTGTCACACGCACTGGCTTCCCCGCTCACCCCCAGAGTTGACATCATCCCATTTGGTAACCCCAGCTGTTGTTCTCCCCAATCACCTGGACTTGAGCTCCAACTCTTCCTACTATGTTTAACCGCGTACGGACCGCCCTACGCACATATACTGCGGCAGGTCAGCTACTCTGTGCCAGATCACGTACCTAGTACCTGATCTAACACTTCTGGGTCTGGGGCACGTGCGTGTGCCATCAGCGACCCGCTTCCACTGTGATTGGACACAGTGGGAGCCAATCAGCAGGTCCAGCGAGCGCGATATCCTCCGGGACCCGCCGATCTTTCGGGAGACAGGCAGAACAAGGCAGACCGCCATTCTGTGAGAGGAGAATGTACTGATCCTGTTATTCTGCTAAAAAGGAACAGGGATCTTTACCTTCCCCCAGTCAAAGCGCATTCCCCCACAGTTAGTAAGCACTCCCTAAGAACACATTTAACCCTTTGGTCGCCACTGATGTTAACCCCTTCCCTGCCAGTGTTAGTACCGTGACAGTGCATATTTTTTAAGCACTGATCACTGTATTATTGTCACAGGTCCCCAACAAGTGTCAGTTAGGTTTCCCGCCACAATACCGCAGTCCTGCTATAAGTCGCCGATCGCCTCCATTAATAGTAAAGAAAAAAAGAAATATATGAAAAAAATAAATAGAAATATCCCATAGTTTGTAGATGCTATAACTTTTCCGCAAACCAATCAATATATGCTTATTGGGATTTTTTTACCAAAAACATGTAGCAGAATACATATTGGCCTAATTTGATGAAGAAATTACATTTCTATTACATTTTGTTATTGGATATGTTACCGGTATATAGCAGAAAGAAAAATATATGTTTTTTTTTCCAAAATTGGCGGTCATTTTTTTTTTTTTATAACGTAAAAAATAAAAATCTCAGAGGCAATCAAATACCACCAAAAGAAAGCTCTATTTTTATGAAAAAAAAGGACATCAACTTTATTTGGGTACAGCGTCCCGCGACTGAGCAATTGTCATTTAAATTAATGCAGTCCAGTGTTGCAAAAAATGGCCTGGTGATGAAGGGGGGTAAACCTTCTGGAGCTGAAGTGGTTAAAGGGATAGTTCACCTTTACTACAAAACTGCCTATGCAGATAAGGGGTGTCTGTAGATAAAAACAAACTGTGCAGTTCTGATGAAAGTTGCATAATACCCTTGCTATAGGTGTAGGCCATTTACATACCTCATGAAGCCTGACTGGAATACTCCCTGGATGTTGCTAAGTACTCCCAGGACGTTGCTAAGCGAGGCCTAGTCATCACTGCTGACCTCCACCATCACAGGAATGTGCTTTCAAATGCTGAGCTCAGAGCTACTGCATGAGGGGAGAGAAAGAGTACGTCAGGGGGTTTGAATCAGAGATAGAGCTCACTCCTGTGATGGTGGAGATGGGCAGTGACGACTAGGCCTCACTTAGCAACGTCCTGGGAGTATTCCAGTCAGGCTTCTTAAAGTATGTATATGGCCTACACCTATAGCAAGAGTATTATTCATCTTTAGTCAGAGCTGCACAGTTTGATATAATCTACAAACATCCCTTACCTGCATAGGCAGGTTTTTTGTTAAGGTGAACTATCCTTTTAGGTCTTCACTGTTCAACATAAAACTAAACAAATAGAGGCACCTGAGGTTTGATAGCTGTCCTCTGTCAAATGGGAGACTACCTGGGTACTGAGTGTGTATAACAGTATGAGATAAGAGAGTGCAGTTTGTTTACACTCCTCTTAGATATGGTATTCTGTTATCTGACACTTTCAGGAGCTGGGTGACATCATGTGTGTACAGTCATTGGACAAGAAAGGAAATGTCAGACTTCAGGTGACCTCTGACTCCACTCTTGAGGAACCCTGTGCAGTTATAATTTAATATGTAAAAAGATGTGCAGTGCTAATATGTGATGTATAACGAAAACACAATACTATAAAGGTAAATATGCAATGTATCAAAAACAAATACTGGAATAAGTGCTAATAAATGTGAACAACAGCCAAAGTGATGGCTCAATTAAAAGCAATAGTCCATAGTGTTCTTAATCCAGAAAATGGAATATTAATCCGTGGGAAGTGCAATGTGCCAAAACAGTCACCAAATTCAGAAAAAAAGACAGACACAATGGCTACATGTATACACAATGGTAACAGGCGCTTAAGTCGCATATTAGACCAGAGTCTATAGGAGTACAGAAGTCATTAGTGGCATAGGGGAAGAAAAAGTCCACCATATAGGGAAGCCATCCAGAAACCAAAAGCCAGGGGTTCCACTGGGCTAAAAACAAAGACAGACAGAGGCGCCTCTAAGTGTAGACTTTTTTATAACAAGTTTAATGAATAAAATTATACACTCACATTTGTAAGCATATGTTCATGCCCATAAACAAGGTTCCAGTGTGGAGGAGTGAACATCATCCGGTCCTGGCATCCATCCTGCTGGAGCCGAGATCCCCTCGCCGTGGCCGGCTTGTACGGCGGGATGAAAACCAGGAAGTAGGCTCGATGTATTTGCTGACAGCCAGGCTTGGTAGCTAGTCGAACGAGGATGACGTCATCTGCATGCAACGCGTTTCCGAGCGTGCGCGCTGCCTGGGGGAGATGCAGCTGCGCTCCTTCTCCAGTCTAGACTCTATTTGCCGTCATCCTCGTTCGACTAGCTACCAAGCCTCGCTGTCAGCAAATACACTGAGCCTACTTCCTGGTTTTAATCCCGTCGTTAAACTTGTTATAAAAAAGTCTACACTTAGAGGCGCCTCTGTCTGTCTTTGACAATGGCTACATGTACCCCTCGAGTGAAAAGACTAACGGTACACCCCAGATGAAGAAAACAATGCTTGCAAAGTTCTCCCCTCCACCGTTCCAATGCACTCACCCAAAATCGAATGTATAAAGGCGTTGCATCCAATCCGGTTAGGGCCTGGTGCGGCAACTAGTAAAACCACTCATACAGTCACTGTGTAAGGATATCGCCTTGCATCCACTCCGGCTAGGGGCTGGTGCGGCAGCTGGTAGGACCGCTCACATAGTAACAGTGTCCTGGATATGCTTCATAAAAAGCTCACCAAACGGAGCCGGAAGTGCTACATCGAGGTCTCTTCAAGGTTGCTATAAATATGGTTGAGCTACTGTCAAAGCTGCAGCAAGGCATGTTTCCTAATCTCTCGCCATCACCCCTGAGTAATCCTAAAAATCAAGGACTACTAAACCATGCGGGTACCCCCTGAAGGATTACTCCTCTGGCCCCCCATGAGATCAGTTCCTGGTTGCTGGTGGCCAGGTAAACAAAGGGGCAGAGTCGGAAGTGACAAAGTACTTGTCGCTCCCGGTTTCCAGGGTTACAGAGAGAGGAGAACGATGTCAGTTCCTATCTCTCTGTAAAGGGCAGCCATCGCCCCTAGCCTGCAAGAGACCAGAGAGCCTGGGAGAGGCAGCGGAGGCAGCGGGAGGGGGACAGGACCCCTTTCTGCCACCCGCAGAAGTGATTGAGTGGTTAATTAACCGCCATGGTGCAGATGTAAACAAAGCCGCCTTTCATTCTTCCCTGTGTAAGAACAGAGATCATACGGTCCTGCTATGTAGGATCGTATGTCTCTGTTGTTACACCACTAGCCACATCCCTTCACAGTTAGAAGCACACCCCTAGGGACACACTTAACCCCTCTTTCTCCAATAAAGTTAACCCCTTCCCTGCCAGTGTAATTTTTACAGTAACGGTGCATATGTATAGCACTGATTACTGTAGTAATGTCACTGGTAACCCCAAAAGTGTCAAAAATGTCAGTCAAGGGTCCAATCTGTCCGCCGCAATGTCGCAGTCCCACAAAAAAAATCGCAGATCGCCGCCATTACTCGTTAAAATAAAAAACAACAAAAATGACAAAAATCTTTCCCTTAGTTAGTAAACGCAAAAACTTTTGCGCAAACCAATCAAAATACGCTTTTTGCGATTTTTTTTTTTACCAGACATATGCAGCAGAAAACAAATTGGCCTAAAATGTTAAAAAATTTTGATTTTTACATTTTTTTGGGGGGAATTTCATATAAAAAAAATTTGAAAAATATTGTTATTTTTGCAAAATTGACGCTCTTTTTTTGTTTATAGCGCATGATCAAAAAATCGCACAGGTGATCAAATACCACCAAAATAAAGCCCTATTTGTGGGAAAAAAAAGAACCTCAAATTCGTTTAGGTACAGCGTCGCACGACCGCGCAATTGTCCGTTAAATTTACACAGTGCCGAATTGCAAAATAGGCCCTGGTCAGGAAGGGGGTAAAATCTTCCGGGGCTTAAGTGGTTAAAGTAGCAAAAAATACCCTGATCATAAAGGGGGTAAAATCTTCTGGAAGTCAAGTGGCTAAAGTGAAATTAAAGTCTTGTAGTTTTTTTCTTTAAAAAAAAACAAACATGGTAAACTTACCTGCTCTGTGCAGTTGGTTTTGCACAGAGCAGCCCGGAACCTTCTCTTCATGGGTCCATCGCCAGAGCTCCTGGCCCCTCCCTCCTGTCGAGTGCCCCCACAGTGAGATGCTTGCTATGGGGGCACCTAAGCTGAGCCGCAGCTTCCTGTGTCCATTCAGACCGCTTGGCCCTGTCCCTCCCCCTTCTCATTGGCTAACGGACTTTGATTGACAGCAGTGCAAGCCAGTGGTGCTGATTCTGTGTCTTGGCCAATCAGGAGGGAGAGTCCTGGACGGCTGAGGCACTCGTGCACATCGCTGGATCGAGATTGGGCTCAGGCAAGCATTAGGGGGGCTGAGAGGGGCTGTTGCACACAGAAGGTTTTTTATCCTAATGCATAGAATGCATTAAGATAGAAAACCTTCTGCCTTTAGAACCACATTAATGTAAGACAATAAAACACAGCCATCGAATTTCAGCCGTTAGGCCTCAATCACGCCTAAACATGCTGTGGCAGCCGCCATGCAACCATGTGTAAGTTTCAGTTCAGGGGTGCAGGCTTTTAATGGTTAAAACTGGTGCTGAGGGTAGGACACATTGCTTCCGAGCCACACTCTGAAAATTGATCCCCACAGATTCATTTTCAGAGGGGCGGCAAGGTGCCACAAATGTAAATAAGCCCTAGGTCTGTTATCAAAAAAAACGAATGCAGCCACTACATCTGAGCATTGGTAAACTGCATTATATTACATTTTTAGTTTTCAGTCTACATACGCTTTAATACTGAACATGCAGACCTTCATATAAACGCAATCATGACTGGTCTTCTTTAAAAATATTAATAAGAAAAATGCGATGATCGGGATTTAATCAAAGATGCTGTAAAGAAAATATACAGTATCTGTAAGGTAGGACATATTAGTGTCCAGATTTGCAGCATACAGCAGTATACGCGGAATTTATTGCTCAATATAATGCTCGCTGCACTTTCTTGTCTGTTGCTAGGAAACTGGTGAAGAATAAAACCTTGAAAGCATGGCTTAGCTGCGTCTTCTCTACACAGCGGCTTTTCAGGAATTCACACCCTCTGCAATGCTTCTTATACATGGGGTGCCGCATGCAATATACATTCTGCTCTGACCTAAAGGGCTTATGTATGAAAAGTGTGCTAACAAGGACATTTCTAATTGTCTATAACAGCCAATGAGCTTCAATGTGTCATTCCAGCCATACAGAGTTGGAAATTAGATTCGATTGCAGCTAACATTAAAACATTATCTTGTAATTCAGCCACGAAGGTCCGGGCTTTTTCTGTTAATGGCGGTGCTCTGCGCCTGTCTCCCAGTTGTGTATAATTTATGATATACAGAATAGTGCAGGGTTTCTCAACCAGGGTTCCACGGGTTCCTCCTGCGGTTGCTAGGGGTTCCTTGAGCAATAGGCAATTTCTGCCTCTCAGATAAGTTTCCAATGACACCATTGTTCCTTTTAGCTCTCTGTAAGGGGGTAATTCTTCCCAATGATGACAAGAGTAAGGAGCATTCTTCCAACTGACAGTCACACTAATATGACACATTGTTTGTAGATTTGTAATATTTAGCAGGGGTTCCCCAAGACCAGAAATTTATTTCAAGAGTTCCTCTCTGTTGAAAAGGTTGAGAAAGGCTAGTATAGTGCTTTAGTAACATAAAATGCATCCAGTTAGGGCTTACATCTAATTTAAATAAAATTACATTAAACTGTGGTTTGAAAAAAATAAACTCTATTCATGTATGTACTCTTAAATTGATATTAAAGGTACAATTTTATTTTCTAAAAATAACAAACATTACATACTTACCTGCTCTGTGTAATGGTTTTTGCAAAGAGCAGCGCTGATCCTCCTTTTCATGGGTCCCCCTCTGGCACTATGAGCTCCTCCTCCCCGATGTGTGCCCCCTGGCAAGCCACCTCCATAAGACATGCAGAACAGGGCTCAGACCCACCCCCGCTCTCTCCTGACTGGCTGTGATTGACAGCAGTTGGAGCCAATGGCTACCGCTGCTGTGCCTCAGTCAATGAGGAGGCAGAGAGCTGTCAGAGTAGCGGCTCTCGTGAAAATTGCTGGATGGAGATCAGACATTAAAGTAAAAAACCTTCTGCCATTTGAACCGCTTAAACTAAAAAAAAAAAAAAAAAAAAAAAAAAAAAAAAAAAACTCCTTTCTTTTGCTCTCGGCCTCCTCCAAATTTATTTATTTATTTTTTACTTGCTGCTGTGATCTGACCGCTTGTTAGAAGGTGGCTACGTCTCTTCCCCATGGTCCTATTGTATATAGGGACGTAGCCACCCTCTCTTGCTCACTCCTGAAATTTACTATAATCTATGGACTAGGGCAGTGGTATCCAAACTGTGACTCCTGGGCCAGATGCAGACCTTTGCATGCCTTAATCTGGTCCTTGGGGCACTATTTGTCCCACTGATTTGAGTCACCTTTCACTTACAACTACAATAGGGGACTATTCCTTCCACTGACACCAGCAATGGGGCATAATTCTTCCCACTGATATAAGCAATGGAACATCTGTTCTTTCTACTGACACCTATGAAGGAGCACTATTCCTCCTACTGATACCAACTATGGAGAACTATTCCTCCTACTAATATTAGTGAAGGAATGCTATTCCTCCCACTAATACCAACTATGGAGCACTATTCCTCCTACTGACACTATTGACGAAACATTATTTCTTCCGTTGACACCAATGAAGGGGCACTATTCCTCCTACTTATACTAACTATGGAGCACAATTTCTCCTACTAATTCCAGTGAAGGGACACTATTGCTCCCACTGATACTAACTATGGAGCACAATTTCTCCTATTAATCCCAGTGAAGAGACACTATTCCTCCCACTGATACTAACTATGGGGCACTATTGATGGAACACTATTTCTTCCACTGATGCCAATAATGGGGCACTATTCCTCCCATTAATACCAATGATGGGGTACTACACTGACCATGCTGTGTCATTTTTCCCCCCTATTGCATGGGACATAATTTACTCCCACTAAGGGGGGCATTTTCTACTCCCACTGACCAGTCTTGCCCCCCTAAATTCCGAATGACAGAAAACTGTCCCTTTGTTTAGAAAGTTTGGGAACCCCTGAACTATGGACTATGGAAAGTGTAGCAGTACACATGACCACAACTAATATGCACTGCTTGCTCCAAGCCAACAAAAGTGAGGAGGTAAAAGAGAGGTTCAAGAGCTCATGGAGGACATTACAAAGAGGAAAAGACACATGAAGTAAAAATAGTTTCATGAAAAATAGATTACAGGGCCATTATGCAGTGGATGTGTATGGATTATTTATTGAGAATAAGGAGATCATTTAGCGTCACTTTAAGGCAAATTTGGTAATACAGGGACAACACACTGGCAATAGTAACAGTATGTAGGCAATAAACATTGGCAATGCCCGACAGAAGGTTAGTAGTAAATGCAGGCCACATACTGGGAATTGTAACAATTTATAGGCAGCAAGCAGGAAATTCTGACAATGGGTGAGCAAGAAATGGAAAATTGTGACAATACATAGGCAATGAAAGAGTAATTGTAATTACACACAAGCAACATAGTGACAGTCATAGCCTAGTCTGTCTCCCTCTCTTCTCCAGGTCTCAACAAATCTTTTCATGTATCCTTTCTGTGGTCAGATGGAGGAGCTGGAGTAGCACAATCCACATCTCTCCCATGCATGTGTGGCTGGACCTTAAAGACATCATCTGGAGACTTGTTTACAGGCACTGTCCATTAAAGAGAGTCTGCTTGTCCACTAGAATGCATCGCCCTTCTGAACCTATTGATGCCCAGGGTATCAAGGACATACCCACTGTACTGCACCATCAAACCACACTGGGCTCACAGTACTGCTGTATTGAATGATACTTACACATCTTTACGTAAGCATAGTTCAGTACAGGAGCAAGGACTTTTTACTGCTGGATATAAGAGGAGACGAAAGGGTACCCCACTTGTAGACAGGTGTAGTCTACTTTCTCCAATGCAGGTGACGCTCTTTTGCAGCAGCACTGTTGCTGGAGAGGAAGTCAACAGGAACAGGGTTCCTCTATGGTTTCCAGGGTCACTGGGGACGATATCCTGTTGCATGCTGTGTCACCATGTGATTCTAGCAGCAATCTTGGGACAGATAAATCTATTTAAGGCTCTGGCTCCTGGATTTGGTACTCTATTATGCAAGTGGGTAGCGTAGGGAAATGTACTTGGTTTGCTAGACACAGCACTAGCGATAGGAAAAGTTTCCTGCCGAGGAGGGAATGCGTAGGGTTTGTAATTCTTCTGGATACCTTCCCTATTGGTCACAAGACAGTCAGGCCGTATTCTGCCCCTCTCAACAGATGCTGTCAATCTGCCTGAAATCTGCTTTTGTTATGTTACTGGAAACCCGGTACACCCAGTTTTTTTTTTTAATACAATGTTCATTTGTATTTTATGCAACAACTACATCAATATCAGTATTTAGTATTTACAGATATATTCTTCAGCCAGTAGATGGCAGTGTTTATTAGTTTGTAGCTGCATATATGGTTAGCTGTGTCTTTTCTCTATATAATAAACTTCCTGTTTGCAATTAAGCAGCAAAGCCCATAGGGACTGTGCACTGTTTTGTCTGTTCTGTAGGGCTAGATGTAGAATTTCTAACATATGCAGTACATATCCTGCACCTGACTGTGATTTATTGCCCCCACACCATGCTGCACCCACCCACACGCTTATCGCATGACCAAAAAAGAAGACAAATGGAAAAAAAGTATCACCAATGATCACCCCACGATTAGCCGCTAGTGATCACTACACATGTTATTATATGTGGTAGTGTACGATCCCACAAATTTATAACATTGTGCTGTTAGTGTTTAATCACTGCTTCATGCTATACTCCAGTGTTCTCTGTGTTGAGCAATGGCTAGTGATTGCAGGTTAAACATG
This sequence comes from Pelophylax lessonae, assembly GCF_965119305.1. Taxonomy (NCBI): domain Eukaryota; kingdom Metazoa; phylum Chordata; class Amphibia; order Anura; family Ranidae; genus Pelophylax; species Pelophylax lessonae. The sequence continues at coordinate 118,046,204 of NC_138770.1, read as the reverse complement.
GGTGAAGATTGCTGTTGCAAAAACTGCTCATATGTGCCCCGGAAAAATGTTAATGCAATTAAAAATTATTGCGTACTGTACCCAACTGTGTTCATTCAAGTGCACTTATATGGTCACCAGGATTAGCTGTTGGGGGGGATAAGTGGTAAAGTGTATTTATGGGTGAAATCATGATTACTTATACTTTGTAGTTCAGTCTATCACTAGCATTAACACAGCAGTTTTTGGTCCCCTGTAACATGGTTTTATTAGCTGCAGATCCTCCTAGTATCCTCCTAGTAGATCTACTATCTTTACTTCCTTTAACAGAGCAAAGTATACAGCAAAAGTGACAGTCACAAGGGTTACACATCTGGGATCCCATTCAAATAGGTCTGGATGGAAATTCCGTTTTTGTTTTTTGTTTTTTTTAATCAGCACAAGGGACTCATTTAATGTGAAGGGTCTCTTGTGCTATAAACCCTGAATGGAGGGCAGGCAGATGAATAAAAGGTCCGTCTCCTCCATTCATGGAGTACTTTTAAATGATGCAAGTTATATCTTCTAAGAATTGAGGAGGGGGTGAAAAAGGCATGCGTAGTTGGCACTAGTGACTAGAGATGGCCTTGCGGTTCGCCCAGTGGTCGGTTTGCGGCGAACTTTGCTTGTTCTTTGTTCGCCAAACATGCGAACATATGGCGATATTCGAGACCGCCATATTCTTTTACATTGTGAAGAACTTTGACCCATGACATATCCATCAGGTGGTACAGGACAGCCAATTGAGACATTTCAGCACATGGAGATACCCTCTACCTCAGTGTTTCTCAACTCCGGTCCTCGGGGCACACTAACAGGCCAGATTTTAAGTATTACCTTGGGGAGATGAAGACTAGAATACTGCAATCAGTGAGCAGCAAATGATATCACCTGTGATGCATTTCAGTTTTCTTGCAAACCTGGCCTGATAGTGTGCCATGAGGACCGGAGTTGAGAAACGTTGCTCTACCTTATAAATAGACCTGATCTGGCTGCCAATTTTACATTCTGTCTTTTGTCAGTGTAGGGAGAGGTTGCTGTGTGGAGCAGGGACAGACTGTTAGTGACACAAATCGCTAGCTAATAGGTCCACAAAAGTCCTTTTAAGGACTGGTATAGGTGTACTATTGTTTGGTGTGCAGTATATAGGGGTGTAATACACTTATAATATACTTTCTAATATAGAAAGCATATTATAGTGGATTTGTATTGTGCAGCATTGTGACTGGTGAGCGGTTCTGCAGCGATACTTCAACTACAAAGAGTGACAAACGCAATTAGAAAAAAATATTATAACTGGTGCAATATACCAGTCGCCCCCCCAAAAATGACATATTGAAACGGGGTGTTATATATACTTTCATAATAGTGTATTTGGGTACTGCAGAATTTTTTTTCTGTTTTGCTGCATTCCCTCTGCTACACACAGTGACAAATGTTACTGGAAAAAAAGTATTATAACTGGTGTGGTATACCAGTGGCCCCCCAAAATGACAGATTGAAGCGGGTGTTATATAACAATATAATTTCATAATAGTGTATTTGGGTACTGCAGAACTTTTGCCTGTTTTTGCTGTGTTCCCTCTGCTACACACAGTGACAAACGTTACTGGAAAAAAGTATTATAACTAGTGTGATAGACCAGTGGCCCCCCAAAACGACAGATTGAATCGGGGTGTTATATACCTTCTTCCACATATACTGCGCTTCTCTACAGACTTTTGTCACAGGGTCATTTAAAAAATGACAGGCAGAGGAAGAGGCAGGCCCTTCCGCAGAGGTGGTAGGGGTAGGGCAGGAGCACCAGGCCGGAGGTTGCAGAAGGTGCGTTTGATTACGTCAAAGGACGCACCAGACTTGGTTGAGTGGCTCACTCAGCCTTCCTCTTCTGCACCCTCCTCATCCTCTCTCCCACTTATTTATCCTGTGAATGCCTAATGTATCTCCAGGCACAGAATACAAAGTTCTTTGCTGTCAGGTGAACGCCTGTGGGCTAATTTTTGGGGCCTGTAATGGCCGACACTTACTTCTGTATCCCATGAATGCCTAATTTTTCAGACTGGAATTGAAAATCAATGGGTCTGTAAACGTTCCGCTAAATTGTGGAACGGATGGGGACCCATTTTACAGACGTGTGAATGGACCCTATATGTATTTGACATGTATTTATCAGTTGCTGCCATCAGTTCTGGCTGATTTAGGCCAAGCTATTACACTAAAACTGAGCAATATTACAAAAAACAAAATACACGTTATAACTGTATAAACGATTTATATATAATAAAAAAAATGATGGCAACTTTTATAATAGCAGGATCATTTCCTGCACCCCCTTCATAGCCTGCCATTGCCTCTCCTCCATGGGCTTCATGCGCTCCTGAATTGACAAAATTTTGCAGAAAAAAAAAAGAATGCTTGTCGATCGCAGATTCGCTTTATACTTCTGGTATGTCAGTGTCCATGTTGTGGGACTATGTGTGCACAGCTAGTAAGTATTTTGTGGCTGCAAATATGACCTGGAGGTTTTTCATATTCGCCTGCCATTAAAATGAATGGGACCCGCCGCGAACCGCACATTGGAGTGAGTTTGCGCGATCGCGTTCGCGAACCGTCCCATCAAATGTTCGTCCATCACTACTTGTGATAGGTCCAGCTGAGCGAATTAACCCTGTAGAAGATTATGGCTGCATGGGTAAGGGGGAAGGTGTCAGGGGACTTCAGATTTCAAGAAAGCATCCAACAGCACAAAAGACACTGGGGCTGATTTTAAAAGAAAAAAAAAAACTCAGGCTTTAAGGGCTATTGAATAAAAATTGGTTTACTCAATAATGGCAAGAAAGAAGGTTCTGAGGAACAATCTTTCAGTCTTTACATGCAAATGGTCAAATGAAAATCTTACTTTAGAAGGAACAGCATTATCACCCTAGTGATTTTTCAAAATGCAAAAATAATGGGTCTACTGGCAGGATTAACACACAATAAAATTATGTGAAATGGTTTGTCTCAAATTTCTAACTACCACTTTTGCTGGACAGATTGGTCTTTTAAAGGTTTTAAAGGACATTTTTGTTTTTTGGATTTAATACCAAAACCTCAAATTTACACTTTCATTTAGGAGTTAGGGCAAGTTTTAGTCTGGCCATACACATAACAATTTTCAACCACTTTCAATTAACTGTTCTGATTGCAAAAACAATCAATCGGATCAAGGCAACCTGCCACCAAAATGTTCACATTTTTTATTGTGTAGATTTAATAGAATTGATTGGTAGTAGGTTACCATGATCCATGCAGACAGTTTTGTAATGGAAAGCTGGCTGAGATGTAGGCAGTAAGCATTCCGTGCCTCCTAGAAGCTCTCCGTGGTCTTTGGGGAGACAAGACTTCATGTATTATGGAGAAGACTTGCACGCATGTTTTATACAAGGGGTCATGCTTTCAATCCGAGCAGAAGCAATTCCAGCTTTCAAAACAAAGAATAACGATCTAAGAGCCGATTCACCTCTACTACCTCTACTCTACTACAATATTTATTCTACCTTTGTCTTGTGTAGCAGCACTGGAAGAAAAACATGTATTTTATTGTCATTGGGTTTTATTAGTTTCCCTACACACTGAAGGTTTTTATTTTTACTTTCTCTGTGGATACACCCAATCCCAGACATCTATAATCCTAGACATCTTCATAGTTTACAGATATAGGGGCGCAAACTGGAAATTCTGAGAATAAACAACTTGGCCATCATTCCCTGCACAAAATTATGAAAAATGCAAATGTGAACAAACCTGATCACCCAATGAGCATCGGTATCATCAGTGCGCAGATTTATTTTATTATTATCCCGAGATACACTATATGACCTTTCTTTGTGCACTGGTCCTAATCATTTGGTGGAGGGGGGATTATGGTGTGCTGTTTTCTTTAAGGATTTGGGCTTGGCCCCTTAGTTCCAGTGAAGGGAATTCTTGAGGAGTCATCATACCAAGACATTTTAGGCAATTTTTTGCTCCCAACTTTGTGGAACAGTTTGGGGATGGCCCCTTCCTGTTCCTTTTTCACCAATGCACAACGCAAGGTCCATGAAGATATGGATGAGCGAGTTTGGGGTGGAGGAACTTGACTGGCCTGCCCAGAGTCCTGACCTCAAGCCTATAGAACACCTTTGGGATGAATTAGAGCGGAGACTGCGAGCCAGACCTTCTTGTCCACATCAGTGCCTGACCTCACAAATGCGCTTCTGGAAGAATGGTCATACATTCCCATAGACACACTCCTAAACTTTGGACAGTCTTCCCAAAAGAGTTGAAGCTGTTATATCTTCAAAGGGTGGGCCACCTCAATATTAAACCCTAGTGACTAAGACTGGGATGCCAATAAATGTAATGTGCGTGTAAAGAAAGGCATTCCAATACTTTTGGTAATATAGTGTATGTGTAATGGAGTGACTGACTCCAAGCTAGCACCTGATTCCAGCATATGAAGGAGTATTTGGAGGGATAGAGCAGTGTGCTTTTTTTGGAATCTACAAACTATATGGGATTTTGTTCACTTCAGAACTTTTTTGCTTTCCATATAAGTCATAAGAAATTCAAAAGCAGGTTGATGCAGCTTAGAGGAAGGTCAACTGCAGATCAAATAGACTCAGTGAGTTAAATTACCTCTCTTTTCAAATGCAAGTAGAGAACACATGAAAGCAAGCTGTATTTGCCTATCCACATAAGCCAATGAACTTGCCAACAATTTTAGTACATACCCACCCAATTGCATTGAAATTGAATAGATTAACAAGTAAGTTCTCACCTGACCCCACACTCACCCTGAGTGCATGCACTCACACCCACCCAGATGTCATATTGGGAGCAGTAGCTATGTCCATGCACCCATTGTGACATAGTTGTTGGTAAATTAATTTGTAACAAGTGTGCCAATACTGTTTTTGTATTCCTTTTATTTCTTCAATATTTTTGGTCAAGAATAAAAATAAAAAAATGTATAATTTTTTTTTTAACTGGTTAAATATAAAATATTGAATATGAATAGTATGTATTCCCATATCTATGTAGCAGGTCAAACTCATAGCTACCTTTCACATGTTCTCCTGTCTCCTTTCCACCCGATAATAACAGCCTATTTACAGAGCTCAACTGTGTAAGCTGAAAACTAACTAGCCCAAAGTGCTCCAGGAATCCTTTGTCATGTACTAAATGGTCATTTGTGAAACAAAGATTGTATAGGTCGTAACAACACAGATATGAAACATCAGTTTAAAAATGAAAGCCCAGTTGAACCCTTAATATTTTGTATATTAATCCTGTAAAGGTCCTGTCCCAGCTCCTGACCCATTTCCTATTTTCTTCCCAGCATTACCTCCTGACCCTACTCTGTCTGATCTCCCTAAATGCATTGTCCTTTTTGTCTTAAAATATTTTAGAGTTAACTGTTAGCTGAGTTAGATTTAACAGCTGCACGTGCAAGTTCATTAATAGCCCCGAACACTGTTCCAGTCAACAGCCATGCTTAGAGAGTGAGAAACAGACAGAGCAGGGTCAGGAAAAGATGCAGGCAACATGCATAGAAATTGAGCATCAAGTCAAGTGGAGCTAAATAATCTCTTAACAGCCAGCATTGTGTGGTGACTGATTTTTAAAGAGAACCTGTCATGTCTCTAAGTAGATTAAACTGGCACTCTTCTGCAAAAGGGAGGGATTATTCTATCCTCTACTGTAGCCTGGATCTCCTACTTTGGCTCCATTCCTGTGCTGCAGTCTCCATCAGTGTCTTCAACATTTGACACAACCAGGAGTGTTACATGCCTTTGCCCAATCCCAAGTCACTGCTGATCCCTGAAGTGATACAGAAAGTCAGAGGAAGGAAGCATAGTGTGCAGTGAGAGACACATGCATCTAACACACCTACACATGTTGAATGCTAAAGAAATGATAAGGGTGATATGCATTCAGATAGCAGCAGTCTGAGCATATATAGTATATACTAGTGATGCCAAATCCTTAAAATATTATTAGAAAAGGAAGGATTGGGAGACAAGGATTTTTTGGCACAACAATGTTAAAATTCAAATTTTTTATTTATAGATCCATATAAAACCAAAGAAAAAACACTTAATATAAAAAATGACCTGATGGAAAGCCCAAGTAATATATACAGAATTATGTAGCAGTTGATTTGAATATCAATTCCATACAGAATATACAGAAAGTATTACAAGCTTATGTATAGGCAATGCTTCACATCAGGAGAATCCTGTCGACGGATGCCAGAAGACATGGACTGCCGTCCGAACAGGCTAGCTGATGCTGTATTCCGAAATTCATATATATAAATTCAACATTGCTCAACATGTTTCGCCTTTTTCAAAGCTTCATCTGGAGCCATTTAATGAGATACTCTGTATAATATTATAAAGCATGACATGTGCAACAGCATCATTTGTAACTAACAGGGAGGGTGTCATGGAATTCAGGAACGCTCATGTAGTTAATAGAGAGTAGAGGACCTTTGAATTGTAGCGACCAAGGATTGGCAAATGCTCAGATGTCGTCAACAGCCCCAGCATTCATGAATTACTGTAATTAGGGTCCCATATAAAGACCCATCAAAATTGAATGCTAAAGAAACTCATGGTGAATGCAAGGTGGGAGACATTCACTATCAGATAGGTGAGTATACTCCTTTTGCAGAAGAATACTGAGACCTGACCAATTAAAGACACCAACTGGTTGATGCTTCAATTGCACCGCTTCAGTTCAGGAACCACAGTGCCACCAGCACGTACCCTGGCTATCCTGCATGTTCTCTACAGCTCTGTGCACCAGGATATGCACTTTCAGAGCTGCAGATGAAAGACTGCAATTAGGATAGCCCATGTGTGGGCAACCATGGCACTCCAGGTGTGGTGAAACTACAAATCTCATCAAGACACTGCCTCTGAGAGCCATGCCTAGGACTGTCCCTCTGCCTCTGAGAGTCATGCCTGTGGCTGTCAGATTCCTGCAATGCCTCATGGAATTTGTGGTTATGCCACAGCTGGAATGCCAAGGTTGCCTATTCCTAACCACTGGAGTCCCAAGGAACACTCAAGACGGTGGTATGGGTAATCAGCCCACAGGTGTTCCCCTGTGACTGATATCTCTGCTGGGTGGACTGAATCACACCCAGTGCACAATATTATTAAGAAAGGCATGTGTGCAATTCATACATAGCATAAGCATAAGAGGTCCCAGAAGATGCTATCTCCCAGTATCTAATTATTATGATTTTGCGTAATATCACACAGACACAGTTGTTAGGATTAAACATACAGTGTTTGGTCTCGTGTAGATGTCACTGAGAAATCTATTCATTATTCTTTGAAAAATGTCCTCCTGTCACTGGTGTGAAAGCATTATGAATACATTGTACATTATTAATGTCTCTTGAATAAGCATGCCCCCAGCTAACTCAAATGAAAGGCAGAGCAGGGATTGAATATTGAACGAAGGCTCATTCTGTACACCACTGGGATTGTGTAAACGTGCCATAACCCCTAGCAACTTGTCAAAGATAAGCTCACAGCAGTTCAGTATGCAGGGACTTTGTACCCGATGTGTCATTTATCTGCAACAGACAAAAAGTCTAGAACATGTCCACGTCTGATACTGCTGGGCGAATTGATGATTTACAAAAGTGCAGTGACGACAGTTTTCTAAGTAAAACCTTTTTAAAATGTGCAACAGCTGAACATTCAAATAAATCGTTTTTAAGCTTTCAAGGAGTGTTACTGGATATTTCTCACCATAGTGGCCTATATACACAGAATAATTTAGCACAGTATTAATTAGGGCACAGTTCTAATCTGGCACAGGTGTAATACATTTTAAGGATGGCTATACTTTTGTTTAGCTATTCTTTATTTAATCCTCTCCCCCACCCCAAATTGCCCCCTTATCCCCCTCTTCCCCCCCAGGTCTTATACTTTCCTTTCCATATTTCTTCAAGATTCCCAGCAAAAGCTACCTCATAGTTCACTGCTTCTTCTGTACATGCTATACGTTTAATGTATAGATATGATATCATGATAGACGTCCTCTTTATAAGAATGAATGGGCTTTTTCTGCACATGCCCAGAAGATCCAAGGTAAAAGCTAGGGGTTTGCAGAAGAGGCCATGTGGCTCCCCATTGGCCACATAAACAGGTGGCATATATTCCTTGTGCACCTTACTCTAAAAACTAATTAGAAATTGGGGGGGTTACCATTTTTGTTTAGCTTGCTGGAACTGGCACAGTGACACATTGGACGACTTTAGCTGCCGTTGCACCTTGCCGGGCTTCTAGTATGTCCCTGCGCCTTGCCGACCGCCGCACGACTATCTACGTCGGCGGTCAGCCCCTCACAGGCAAACTAACGTAGGGCTACGTTGCTTGCTTGTGAGGGTCTAGGGAGCGAGCGCGCGCCCCCGGAGGCGCGCTCCCGCTCCCGCGTGGTCACGGACCCCCCCGCGCGTGTGACCAGCGGACCCGATGTCCGCCGGCCACTCGGCGATCGGCGGGGGAGAGGGAGAATGTCAGGCAGCTTGTGTAAACAAGCCACCTGTCATTCTCCTCGCTGCAAAGACACTGATCACTCGGATCTAGTATGTAGATCCGTTGATCAGTGTCCTTACAGCTAGAGCCACAGCCAATCACAGTAGAAACCACACCCCTAGGGACACACACAGCCCCTCCCTTCCAAATAAAGTTAACCCCTTCACTACCAGTGTATTTTTACAGTAACAGTGCATATGTATAGCACTGATTACTGTAGAAATGTCACTGGTAACCCCAAAAGTGTCAAAAATGTCAGTCAAGGGTCCGATCTGTCCGCCGCAATGTCGCAGTACCGCAAAAAAAATCGCAGATCACCGCCATTACGCGTTAAAAAAAAAAAACAACAAAAATGACAAAAATCTTTCCCTTTGTTAGTAAACGCGATAACTTTTGCGCAAACCAATCAAAATACGCTTTTTGCGATTTTTTTTACCAAACATAGGTAGCATAAAACAAATTGGCCGAAAATTTTTAAAAATTTTGATTTTTACATTTTTTTTTGGGGGAATTTCATATAAAAAAATGTGAAAAATATTGCTATTTTTGCAAAATTGACGCTCTTTTTTTGTTTATAGCGCGTGATCAAAAAATCGCACAGGTGATCAAATACCACCAAAAGAAAGCTCTGTTTGTGGGAAAAAAAGGACGTCAAATTCGTTTAGGTACAGCGTCGCACGACCGCGCAATTGTCCGTTAAAGTCACGCAGTGCCGAATCGCAAAATACCCCCTGGCCGGAATGGGGGTAAAATCTTCCGGGGCTTAAGTGGTTAAGGAGGAATGCCTCCCTGCATACCTGCCCTTCATTCATGTATTGCTATACAGTATATGCTCCAACATGGAGACTCTCATAGATTAGAATTTGGGCTGCCCTATACAAAGAGGCCTTGACGAGGCAGGGCAACTTCCATTCCTATAACATAACTAAAACCTCTGATGTATATGCTCATCACTCTACAGGTGAGCCATAAGAACTCCCAGGTGCAGGTCTTAGAGCTTAGATAGAAGGAGCATCCTGTTACAGGTTGCCATATATTGTTTACCATTGTGGTTATCTTAAAGTAACATTCTAGATTTTTTTTAAATGACCAGTTTTAAAGGGCAGGGTCCTCTATTCCAAATAATTGCTTTACCTTGCAAAATACAACACACAATTTTGGTTGGTACATTGGATCAGTGGTTTGTATTGTGGCCTTGCAGCATTCCTGAGTCCCATGTCTATATACTGTACCTTCCGCTGTTTAGGTTTCCTCTCAATGCTGGAGTTTCCTCCTACACTTCAAATACACACTGACTTTCATTCAGATTGGCAACAGCATGGTGATTGTAGTTGGGAGACAAGATTGTAAATTTCTTTAGGGAAGGGGTGATATGAATGGTATTATGTGACCCTGCAGGGAATTTTAGGAGACAGAAAGGGCCAGAACCAAGTTCAAGTTTTACACGAAATGTTGAGATTTTCATATGACTTCAGCAGCTTATCTGCTGATCATTTCTAATCATTTATTATATGCTTTAAATTATTATTTGTTATGTTTTCAAATAAAAACGACAACTGGGCTTTTATCTACAATCCTAGGGAAGGGAAAGCTGGACAAAACAGCTTGAGTCAACCTGATTAATAGGGCAGCCTGGGTGATAATGAAATATAGGCTTTTGCAAACAGCTCATTTCTAACAAATGTATTTGAACACAGCTGGAGATTGCTAACTGCAACAAGCATACAAAAGAAACCATCAAGCAGACCTATTATCTATGCAGGACAAACCGGTCATAGAAAGGCTAATACATTGACAAATCTTTCACTGAGAATGGTGGGCAGTAGGAAAGCTCTCCATCCTCACCTTGACTGCAGCCCTGGTGGGAATTTTCTTCGATTTTATTTCAAGTTGGGAGAGCCATAGGACCAGAAAAAGAAAAAAATTCCAAGAGGAAGTGAGCATGCAAAATACTAGGGAGAACAGGAGCAAACATTTCTAGCATTTTCTGCTGTTTGTCAACGGCCACCAAATCAGGTGTAACTTGGAGGGACCCACTTTTTCCTTCCATTTTTCAGGAACCCTCTTCTAGTGGCAATACCTACAGGAGTCCACACCTTCCCTTTTTCCAAACATTTCTAGATGCCAATGGAAGATTAGACACAAGCACAAACCAGGGCAATGCCAGGGGAGATACAGGCACAAAATAATACATGCCAACAAGAATTCAGGCAACATTCCACGCCAAGGAGAAGACCACTAACAACCCATTATATGACTTGGAGAGTAGAAACCGAAAACTGCTGAATGGCAGGGAAAATTAAAACACAAGTCCCCTAGATGCCAGAGGGAATGCAAGAGCAAAACAACTTGATGCTGGGTGGATACAGGCACAAAAAGCTTTAGATGCCAAGCAGAATTCTGGCAAAATACATTAGATGGTATGGAGAAGTATGGCACAAACCCATTAGATGATTGGGAGAATGGACACATAAAACTGCTAGATGCCAGGAAAGATTCAAGAACAAGTCCACTTCATGCCAGGCAGAAAGAACAAAAGCGAATAGATGCCAGTGGGGTATAGGCACAAAAAAGCACTGAATGCCAAGTTGAATTCAGGCAAAAACATTAGATGCCCTATTGGTTGGTGGAATGGGGAAAGATGGGTGGAGGGCTATGGCAGATGATATGAAGGTTCCCTTCATACAATTTGAAATGTTACTATTTGTACAAAAATAAAAGAAAATTGCAACATAAGTGTGCAAAATGTGACAATAACTTAAAGTGGGTGTACGTACTACAAAGGTTATCATTGGAGTTTGTTATAGACCTCCCAGTATTATTGAGGAGGTGGAGACTCAGCTCCTTGCACAGATAGAAAGGGCTGCAAGGACTGGGACAGTGATATTAATGGGGGATTTTTACTACCCGGAAATTGGCTGGAGTAATGGCACTGCTGGAACCTTTAAATGGCAAAAATGTATAAACCTATTACAAGACGATTATATGGTCCAGTTTGAGAGCTCGACTAGAAATGACGCACCGCTGGACCTTGCAATCTGAAACAATGCAGAGCTTATTACCAATTTTCATAACAGAAGGACATCTGTGTGGCAGTGACCATAACATGATTTCATTTAATGTTAGCTGTAAGCAACAAAGACATACGGGAAATATGAAAACACGTAATTTTAAGAGAGAACATTTTCCAAGGATGAGGGCTGTTCTCCAAGACTTAGACTGGGAGGGAATATTGGCATTGATGAAGACAGAACAGAAATGGGAATTCTGCAGAAAGACTGTATGTGAACTCTCTGCAAAGTATATTCCCATGGGCAATAAGTTTAAAAGTCTAAAAATAAAACCTATTTGGCTCACGGCCAACATTCAAAAAGCTATAAATGATTTATTTATTTTTTTAAATTTATTTGTTGTAATTTTTTCATTTGCATATGTTGATGCGCTTGGCAACCTCGTTTTGTGGATAAAAAAAAAAAAATGCTGGCTTTGGTATACTTTGTAGGAGATCAACACAACAATATAGGGAGAATAAAGGATCACCAGGCTATTATGGATTCAGAGGATGTCATATATTTCACTTTCATCACCTGCAGATCCTGAAGATAATCGCAGTTTAAACTATATCCTTACCTAAAGACTTTGACTTCCCTGTGGTGTTTACCTCAAAGAGATACTGACAATATAAAATAATTCTTTCCACTGAAAACTGACTAATAGGTTTTATACCTTGGGTGCATTAATCCCAATATTATAGCTTCTGTTAAATTGCAGAGAAAAGCAATAGATTTTCTTTAAAGCAGAACTAAAGTCTTTTTTTTTTTTTTTTTTTAGTTGCTAGTAGTTAGGCTTTTATTGTAGAAAATAGTCTGTCTCTTTTGCCATGAAAACTTCTGCCTTGCCTGCTAGCAATTTTCTTCTGACTGTACACAGAGCTGGGCATGCACAATCTTGCCATGGCTTAGGTGCTAGGATTAATTAACTCTGGTGCTTATAAATGGGAGTTATGTTATCCAGGACAGCCAATCAAAATTGCCCATGACGCCAAAACCGGAATTAAGGTCAGCCATAAGGTCAACAAACCTTCTAAGGAAGGTTTGCATAAAAGTGCACCCTCTAGTGCAGTGGTTCTCAATTCCGGTCCTCGGGACCCACTAACAGGCCAGATTTTAAGTATTACCTTGGGGGATGCAGACTAGAATACTGCAATCACTGAGCAGCAAATGAGATCACCTGTGATGTAATTTAGTTATCTTGCAAACCTGGCCTGTTGGTGGGTCCCGAGGACCGGAATTGAGAACCACTGCTCTAGTGAGTATACTGAACTTAGTTGCACGTTACGACAAAATCCCACTCACATCGATGCATTGCATGCCTGTTCCTTGAATGGTCCCCTTGAAACAGTTTGTTTTTGCCGCAGCAGTGACAGCAGGGGGATTTATACACACACCACAAGCTGACTGTCGGCTTTCTAATAAAGGAGAAAACTGGGGGCTGTACAGCTACTGAAACATTTTCTTTTTTTTTTTTTTAAAACAATTTATTGAGAAAAAGGGTAAAGAGCATTTACATGAAATGAACGCCATACAGGAACAAGAAGCACACAATACTTCCGAAAATAGCATATTTCAATATAAAGTGAACAGTACAAAATAATACATAACAGCATGAAAACAGTATGAAAGGAGGGAATCTCTGTAACCAGTGTAGGCAACCTGGGGTCCGTAGAGACAGAGGGCGGCATAGAAATCAGTATATGGAGACCGAGGAACCCCAGGCTGCCCAGTGCAGGGCAGGGTATAGCAAGGGACATAGGCGGGACATGGAAAGGCACAACGGTCAAGGCCGAAAGGGGCAAGTGTCCCATGGGGAAGGGACCAAGCACAGCGTCCTCCTCCAACATGGGGTCCGGCGACCGTTACCAGGAGGGGGAGGAGGTGAGAGGGGAAGTATGGCTACAAGGCACATCGTAAGAAGGCGTTCCTAAAAGGCGAGTGCTCGCCAGTTGGCAAAACCAACCAGCAGAGAGCACAGAGGACAAGGGAGGGAAGGCAACGCATGACGAGGAGTGGATGTAAAGGGAGGGGGGGAGGGGACAAGGGAGAGGGGGGGGAAGAAAGATAGAGAGGAGAAAGAGGGAGGAAGGAAAGAAAAAAAAAAAAAGAGGGGGGTATCTATACACACACACATTCAACGAATACATGCCACAACACCAGGGTGGGGGGAGAGAAGAGTAATCCCAGATAGGTCCAGTAAAATCAATACCAAAAAAGGCCACTGAAAAGAAGGGTAAATATATAGTAGTCGTTCATTCAACTGCTAAGTGTGGAAAATTCAGGGCTACTAACAAAATGAAGCCAGCAAGCCCATTTCTTATGGTATTTAGCGGGGGTGTCATGGGCAACATGGATGAGTTCTTCCATCTCCGCTATACTTGACACCCTGCGGAACCATTGTTTGACTGTCGGAGGTGATGGCGAATTCCACAACACCGGGATGCATTGTCTGGCTGCGTTGAGCATGTGGATCGCTATCGACTTCGTGTAAGAAGCGTGCGAGGTAGGGAAACATTTTCTGTGACCCACAAAGTGTGCCTACCCACCCTCCTTCATGACCCTTCCTGCCATGCTTTCTGCAGATATGGGACCTGTATGGTGGGTGCTGCTAGGTGGAGGGGAGGGAGACCAGCGAACATCTGTTTGCTGATTTCCGCTAGCTAGAATAAACCTGGAAGCAACGTGTAAAATGTCTTATCTGGATTCTGATGACATTAGCCAATTAACTTCAATGGTAAGGTAAGACATCAGGGTCCCATGTGCACACACACACACACACAAATGAAAATGCACCCATCAGGGGTATTGGTAAAATTTAGGGCCATTTCACACTGCATGCAGCACATGTATTTTTACATTGCAGTGCTTTTAAAATGAATTTATAAAAAAAAATGCATTCTAAATGCTTTAAATGCAGTGCATAAGCCGTGAATACCTGTGAATAGCTGGTTGTTAAAGAGGAGCTCCAGGCACATATCAAAAAATAAAACTCAGTAGCTACAAAAAGTGTAGCTGCTGACTTTCTTAAAGCAGCCACTTACCTGTCCCATGGTCTATCAGTGATCTCATCCTTGCTGTCTTCACCCTTCCATCCTCCCTCGGCGGCACCAGCATCTTCACTATGGGCACCCAGCTGTGACAGCTTGCAGCTTCACAGCTGGGTGCCCACTCTGCATGTGCAAGTCGCGCTGCACATCCTGAATGGTGGATGCAGTCTTCTGGGACCTGTCAGTGTCCCAGAAGACTGCAGGGGGAGGGGGGGGGGGTGTGGAGAACTTCCTTTGCTGAGTGCCATGGCACTCATAACGTAAGTGGGAGCAGGTGCCTTTTAAAATAGGATGCATGCCCCCCGCTCCTCATGTGTGCCATTTGTGCAAAAGGAATGGGGGACGAGTCCTTAAAGCGAAACTTCCCTTTTTGGGTTGAGTTCTGCTTTAAGGATGCAGTCAGGTCTGGCTACTTAACAACCAGCTATTCATTGGTTGTTAAGGACACCGGCGGGTGGTTGTTAGGGAGCCAGAACCTGACAGCATCCTTAACAACCTGTGATAATGCATCCCCATAGCAATGTGCTACCACCAGAGGAGGGAGAAGGTGGAGAGACAGCGGGTGCAAACAGCATCAGCTCCCAGGATCTGAGGGGACGAGGCAAGGGAAGGCCGGATCTGAGGGGAGGAGACAGGGGAAGGCTTCATGCACAATGGGCTTAAAAAAATGCCTGTTCCCTTGGCAGAAAAAAAACATTCATACAATTATATAATGTTTTTTTACAAAGTTCAGAGGAGTTTTGCTGGGTTTTTTATTTATTTTTTTTTCTGCCAAAAAGCTCCAACTAGAAATGCAAACCAGAAGGGTTTTTTTCCTGCCTCTAAACGTTGAGCTCAAAATATTCCTGTAGTTGTCCTAATGTAAGACAAGTCCGCAGTGAGTATATTACTCCATGCGGATAATAGTGGTTGCTAAATTAAAAAACCTCAGTGAGAAAGTTTATGAAAAGGCACAATAAGGCTCCATGTACACGGGACCCTGTTAAAAGTCCCTTTGAATGCTGGAATTTTTAGGACGTTTGAAACGTCCGTTCGGTCGCGTTTGTACCCGCGTTTAGCGGGCGTTTGCGTTTAGAACCGTTCCTAGAGGTCAAAAAAATTATTCCCCTTTAAAATGGAAAAACGCGAATGCCAAACGCGGGTCATCAGGTTCGGTTGCGTTCGGACACGTTCGGACGCGTTCGGTCGCGTTTTTGCGTTTGAAACGCCGGGAAACACACGTTCGAACGCAAATAATTGCGTTCTAAAAACAGTCCCTGAACGCAACTGCCCGCAAACGACCGCAAACGGCCTGGTGTACATGGACAGATAAGATAAAATGTAGATGGGTTCAGGGGCTTCTAAAAAAAACGCCCAACTGCTCCTAAACGGCCATTTCCAGCGTCCCGTGTACATGGAGCCTAACAGTGTGGCATTAAAGTGATATCATACAATAATATAAAAAGTGCACCAAACAAACATTAGTGCCAACATAAGTGTATATTGTGCCTGAAATGTCCAGTGATGACAGAAAAGAACATGCAGCAACTTCCAATTCCAAACAGAACAGTTCACTCTTCCTGTCGTGAAAGGTAGTGCATCCCTGGAGTTCACCACAAAACCCAAATTGAAATGGATGTCAGCTCAACCTCCTCACAATTCAAAAAGAAGAGAATATACATTTGTACCCAGCATAAATTAACTTATATATGCCACAAATATTCACTGTACAAATGCGACAGAGCTACATATGGTCATCTTTATACACCTTTAATCCTCAACATGATCTAATATTTTAAAAAAAATGCATATAATAAAACACATATGACATACAACACAATAAAAACATGAAACCCCCCATGTTGCTAGCACCTCCCCCCTCTCTATATATGTGTGTCTGTCTATCTAAAAGTGCAATATTGAGTGTGAAAAAGGGGGGATATGATATGTGTGTAACATAACTATCTGCCCTAAATTATGATAATTCCCCCACACATGAAGCATAGTATAGAATACAGGGAACTTGAATTGCGGTGCAATATCTCAAGATCCTGCGCGAGGGAGGCATAGGGATTATGACTTTATGCATTTATTGTATGTGCCTCCTCTGGACCACAGTGGATGTGTGTATATCTCTATTCCATATTTCATGAGTGGGTCAGCTCATGCAGATAGCAATCTTTAGCCTCACTGCAACTGTTTATTGTACATCAACTTGCCATGGACATTCATTTCCACATTCTGTGAGAAATCTACTTGAATGAATCTCTAAACATCTTGCTATATCATGGGAATTATTGGAAATGCTTATCCATTTTTTCATTGAATGCAACAATTTTTGGAAAGAGTTTTTTGTTTTCCCAATCATAATTTGACCAACAAAACTTCCGGTTCCGGCGCCAAATGTGAAGGAGCAGGAAGCAGCGGCTCCGGGCACCTCAGCATCTAAAACCCGCAAGTTCACCAGATCGGTGAGTCGGCTGCCCCCCCCCCATCCTCCCCTCACACCTCGGGGAAGACCTAATGGACAAATTCCTCCTTCACGGCACGGCCTCCGCTGCTCCGTCCGCCCGCTCTGAAGAGCACCTCACAGCCTCCCTGACTGTCAAGATGGCGTAGAGCGCGGCCCTGCCGCTCGGTCAGCCGCCCCCTGCACCAGGCTCCTCCGGATCTGCAGCAATGTCTCACTCCACCGTAGTAACTCTGCCCGAACAATATGAGGGCATTGCCCAGGCTGTCGCTGCCCTGCTATCCCCCACCATCACAGCGGCTGTCGATAGAGCGATGGCAGTGGGGATAGCCCAGATTAGGAAGGACATCAATTAAATTAGAGAGCAGAGTGACAGAAATAGAAGAGGAGACACAGGCATCCTTCCATATGGAAAAGCAGTTCAAACACACTCAGCAATATCTACTTGACAAGGGGGATGACCTGGAGAACAGGTCCCGCAGAAACAATCTACGCATAATAGGCCTCCCGGAATCCCATGGAGCTGACTCATTACTGGACATGTGTGCCCAGCGTATCCCTCAGGCCCTGGGAGTCACCAATGTGTGTGTCGCTGAACGTGCGCACTGTGTGGGCCCCCCATCGAATGAACGGCGCACCCCTCAGCCGGTGATTGTGAAATACTTGAACTTCATAGATAGAAACAACCTGCTTATCACAATTCTAAAGCCTTGCAAATAGACGGCCACAAGCTGCTATTGTTTGCAGATTATTCCCAGGAGGTATCTCGGCGTCGTAAGGCACTGCAACCTGTCTGCAACGCCCTTTACCAGCAAGGCATAAAATTTACCTTAGCTTATCCTGCAACGCTAAGATTTACGGATACCTCAGGACAACCTAAGTCTTTCACTCACCGGAAGAGGCATGGGACTATCTCAACTCTCACCTACGCCTGCCAATGGATACTACTGCGCCGTCCTCTCAGCCGTCTACCAGATAGCAGCAACCCAGGGACCAACGCAATCCTCGCAGAGAACCCGCTAAGAAGCTGAGACTCACGGATCTCATGGGAAAGTTCCGACCTGCCTGAATGCCACCTTCATGAAACCTTCTACCAATACTGTGATACGATAGCCACTACAACCTTGTGACGCACTGCTTGTCCCTTATTGATAAGGTGGGAGACTGCATTATATCACCCTGTTCACTCTTGTACTTTCGCTCTACTTCCAGCGGGGCTCCCCCCATACCCTTGTACAAGCCCGGTATGGCCCTTGTTTATCGTTAATCGATTGCGGCCTTATACTCGATTGAGCTGGCTACCTCCTTGTTTTCATGTTCATTTTTATATACATTTTGTGTTTCTTCTTTTGTTACTCTCTGATGCTGCCTTAATATTTCTTGCTCTTGCATATGTTTATAGCCATTCCGCTGCAAGGGTGCTGCCGCGACATGACTGCCCACCTACAAGCGGGGACCTGCCATTTTACCAAACTGGGAATGGGCGTCGAACCTGACATACCGAGTTCATCCAACTGTAAGTGGGGTGGCGGTCACACCGCTCGAGTTTGGGCCTGACATTTCCCGGTAGCGCCGCTGTAGGCGGTAGTTCACATGTGGGAAGAAGTGAAGTATATGCTCTCTCTGACATGCAAGTGTCCTGTCATTGGTTTATGTTTTATTATTTTTTCTGTGCAAGTTTTGCCTATCCATCCCCTACCTCTCTCCACCCCTCCGTTCCAACACTTACATTATCTCTCCCCCAGCAGGTCTCACGCTCCTTGTACTAATGACAACTCCAGCAAGATAATCTTTAAATACACTAACACTATGGATATGAATCTTATCAACCCACAACAATGGTTAGGATAGTCTCATGGAACGTTAAGGGTCTTCGTTCCCCTCATAAGCGTATGGCAATTCTCCACCACCTGAAACGCCTACGCACTGACATAGCCATATTGCAAGAGGCACACCTCCACTAACAGGACTTTGTGCGTATACTTTGACCAACAGATCTTGTCCATAGGGGCGTCTAGTTGCCTTGACTGCATATAGATGTTATATATCATCATTGATATTTGTATACTCCATAACATTTAGCTGGTTTTTCTCCCCTGAATTTTCACTGGTGCATTTATTTACCCAATTAGTGTTCTAAAGTACATAATTCAAGTTCCCTGTATGCTATACTATGCTTCATGTGTGGGGGAATTATCATAATTAAGGGCAGATAGTTGTGTCACATATATCACACATATATCAAAACAAGAAAAATGGCCCGTGGGACTTTATATGAGGTCGTACTCAGTGGCTGGAAATAATGACATGCACAGTATATAAATAAAAACAACATAACATTTTATTGCATTGTAAACAAACATGGCAATATATGCTCAAAGACACATGATATAGCTCAAAGGCTCAAATATGAATGGCATATGACATGAATGATATATTCACAACTTTTTGGTATGCATCTTGGAGTATCCTCTTGATGAAAAATACCATAATTGATACTATTAGAATGTACATTGTGGTCTGACGCGTTTCGGGAGCAACATCTCCCTTCCTCAGAGACCAATACGTTCAAGGTATCTCTATAGAAAATAATGATATGTTAAAGTCTGCAGTAGGGATGGAATTAGAATAAAAGAATTCAATCAAAAAATGGGAGCTAAAGGGAGTATTGTATACTCACAAATCAACGGAGCTCAAATAGCAAAAATGCACTCCTGTATGGCAGCGGTGCGTCTCGTCTAACCCGGGAGCTGAAGGGTCCCAGTATGACAGCAGCCAGAGAGGGGGGGGGGGGTCCATGGCAGGCAAGTGTGTATGTGATGGGGGACCTTCCATACCTATTGTGTATATATAAGTAACAAAGTGTTCAAAGTGTAGCATGTAGGCTACCAATGATGAAAAACATGTGTGATATTATATCAGGTAAGAAGGGCTGGTGTGATAGATATGTGAGGAGGGGGAAGTGACCAAGTGAGGGTGAGGAAAGTGTAGGAGAGGAAAAATGGTGGGAAAATGGGGGGGGGGGAAGGAAAAGAAGGGAAAGGGGAGGAAGGAGTTGGGGAGAGGGGAGAAGGATGGGGAGGAAGGGAAGGAAGGAGGGGGAGAACCGAAAGGAGAAAAAGGGGAGAGAAGGGGGAGGGGGGAAAGGAAAAGCAGGAGAGGGGGGGAGGAAGGAATGGGGGAGAGGGAAGAGGGAAGGGGGGAAGGGGGGGGGCTGGGACTGCGACATTGCGGCGGACAGATCGGACACCTAACTGACATCTTTAACACTTTTGGGGGACCAGTGACATTACTACAGTAATCAGTGCTAAAAATATGCACTGTTACTGTACTAATGACACTGGCAGGGAAGGGGCTAACACCAGGGGAGATCATAGAGTTAAATGTGCGCCTAGGGGATGCTTTCTAACTGTGTGGGGGATGGGCTCACTGGATGAACAGAGAGACCTGTGTACCTAAATTGGAGGAACACAGGATCCCTGTGTTCCTCAATGACAGAACAGCAGTCTGCTGTGTTTACATCGGCGGACCGCTGTTCTGTCTCCATGGGGAGCGATCGCGGTTTGCCGGCGGACATTGTGGCCACCAGATCCGCTGATTGACTCCCCATCTAGCCAATCAGTGCGTGCGTGTGCGAGCCCACACTAACTGCTACCCGAAGCGCCGTACATGTACCTTGTTTTGTGTAACAGAGCCGACCTGTTGCCGTAAAAATATGGCGGCTGTTCGGCAAGTGGTTAAAAGGTGAGGTTTAAGGGTAGATGTGAGATCTGAAGTCTTTTTGACCCCAGATCTCACATTAAAGAGGACCTGTCCTGCTTATTTCTATTACAAGGGATGTTTACATTCTTTGTAATAGGAATAAAAGTGATCAAAAACAATTTTTTAAAGGGACAGTGTAAAAAAAATAAAAGGTAAAATAAATAAGAAAAAAAAATGAAAAGCGCCCTGTCCCTCTAGCTCGCACGCAGAAGTGATCGCATACGCAATTAGCGCCCACATATGTAAACTGTGTTCAAACCACACATGTGAGATATAGCTGCGATCGTTAGAGCAAGAGCAATAATTCTAGCACTAGACCTCCTCTGTAACCCTAAACTGGTAACCTGTAGAAATTTTAAAATGCATCGCCTATGGAGATTTTTTAAGTACCAATGTTTGTCGCCATTCCACGAGCATGCGCAATTTGAAGCATGACATGTTTGGGTATCTATTTACTCGGCGTAACATTATCTTTCACATTATAGAAAAAAATCGGGC